>NC_073396.1:31728349-31818349 GCF_028641065.1 Leucoraja erinaceus
GGGTTCCGCGAGAGGTCGCTAGAGGATCCGAGAGAAATAGTGATAAATAAGCTAATCATATGTAAATGCAATTTTGAGTCATAACAAAATGACCCAAAATGCATTTACATATGATTAGCCTAATTTCATATTCGTAATTTTATTATACACGTACGGCAAATTCAGCGACGTCATATTTAATGACGTCTCTACGGCGCCAGTGTGAAATGGCCTTTAGTGGTCAGTGGACAGGAGCTGTACGTGACGGATTTGTGTATCATCAAGTGACTCACTCGAGTACAGACACATGCACGGTCTCCAGCAGTCCTGTCTGTGCTTCCTGGCATCCAGGTACAGTCCCTCATTCACCCAAGTTATTTAGTAATTTTTACCTATCATTTAGGAATGTTATATGAATTTAAAAAATATAAGTATGTTTATGTTTATTTTTGTTAGTTTATCACAAGTTTATTTGTGTATGTTTTTGTTAGTTTATGAAAGGTTTATGTGTGTTGTTCTCTCTCTCTCTCTCTCTCTCTCTCTCTCTCTCTCTCTCTCTCTCTCTCTCTCTCTCTCTCTCTCTCTCTCTCCTCCAAGGTTAGTTCTTCTGTTTGCCTTTATTTGCTTCAGTTTTGAACAAGCAGTTTGATTTCAGTTTTGTTTTTTGCATTGTCAATAAACTTGAGAAAAAAGTAAGTTATTTTTTGCTTAAACCAGTTATCAGAAAAATATATTATGTTTGCCTTGTGAACTTTAAGTTTATGAAAGAGAAAGAAAGAGATTAATAAAGATATATAATCATTTTTATGTAGAGGATCCCTGAGATTACTTCAAGGGTTCCACAAGGGTAAAAATGTTGAGAAATGCTGCTCTAGAGCAGTGATTCCCAACCTGGGGCCATGGCAAATTTCAGGGGGGGCCACAGAAAAAATTGGGGATTTAGGTGGCAACAGAAAAATTTGGGGATTTAGGGGGCCACAGGTTCAATGAAGGGGGCCACTTTTTTTCCGCTAATAATGTCGGGGGGGGGGGGGCACAGAAAAATTAAAGAGCCCAAGGGGGCCATGAACTAAAAAAGGTTGGGAACCACTGCTCTAGAGTATCATCTGAAAGCTAATTATGATGTGTATTCAGGAACCTACAGAGGTGCACACAATGATAATTAGCCTTCAGGGTCATTTGTGTTTGATACTCTTTAATGAGCAGTGGCATCCAATTATGTTGCCAGGACCAGAGGGTCTGAGCTATAGCGAGGGATTGAATAGGCTGGGACTCTATTCCTTGGAGCGCAGAAGGATGAGGCGCAATCTTATTGAGGTATATGAAATCATGAGAGGAATAGATCGGGTAGATGCACAATCTCTTGCCCAGAGTAGGTGAATCGAGGATCAGGGGACATGGGTTTAAGGTGAAGGGGAAACGATTTAATAGGAATCTGAGGGGTAACCTTTTCACCCAAAGGGTGGTGGGTGTATGGAACAAGCTGTCAGTGGAGGTAGTTGAGGCAGGGACTATCCCAATGTTTAAGAAACAGTTAGACAGGTACATGGATAGGTCAGGTTTGTAGGGATATGGACCAAACGCAGACCAAGTTGTGGGTGGAGCAAGAAGCTGGTGTGGTCAAGTTGGGCTGAAGGGCCTGTTTCCACACTGTATCACTCTATGATGAAGAACCCATGTGCTGGTGGGAACAAGGTACTTTTAGATGGTTAAATGGGGCAGTCTTTACATACTCCAATGTCACACCATCCGACCAATTACAATTTTTCATTTTATATATCAGAAATATGTTGCATGGATATGATAGACATAAAAATTAGTGAAATTGACAAGAGTGACGGGGCTACAGGCGTTGGTTGATTGGCTGATGAGAAGTACAGTTATTTTCCTCTCTAAGTTAGGACAATGGGCTAAATTCAAGATAATTGGAAATCAGTCCAGGTAATACTTTCATGAATGAATAATTGAAACATTATCCGCTACTACCAATTCTTCCATCTCTGCCACATCTGGTCCCAAAATGAGGTTTTCCACACAAGCTGACCCGAGATGTCCTCATTCTTTAGTGAATGTGATTTTGCCCCCTTCTGTTATAGATGGGTCCCTCACACACGTCTCCTCTGTGGCCTATAGTTCTGCACTCACTCCCCCTCCAGACGCAACAAGGACAGAGTTCCCCTGGTGCTCACCTTTCACCCCACCAGCCTCTGCTTCTAACACATCATTCAGGTGGGACAGAAGTTCACATGCACCTCCTCCCACATCATCTACTACACCCGATGTGGGCTCCTGTACATCAAACATAGACTCAGTCCGTCAAGGCCTACAGGACCTCCCAGTTGCTAACCATTTTAACTCCCTTCCCCATTCCCATACTGACCTTTCTGTCCTGGGCCTCCTCCATTGCCAGAGTGATAAACCAGGATCTAAAGGTCCTTTTTATTACAATTAAATACTTTATTTGTAGTAAAGTAATCGATGAAATAAAAGCTGTGTCTAATGAAAGTAAATAAAACAGTTCAGGGAATCTGGATACAGGTCATCATGGTCTTGATGGTAACTTTTAGTTGGCTTGAGGAAAGCCAGAGGTTCTTAATCCTGTTAAATGCACACGCGTGCACTGTGATCATTACAGAATGTTTCTTGTGCCCTGGACAACACAAGTGAAGAAAGTGTCACAAATGTAGAAAGTGTTTCTGAGACTTGAGCAAGAGCTGATTTTGCCACAGTGACACACCAGCGTGGGACCAATAATAAAACAGGCGCAAAGACAGATGAGGTCCTGCAGGCAATCTTAGGCAGCTGGAAAGAGATTAAGAAGTAGAATGAATTTATTACTTGGGCTTCATGCCTGTATTCGCAGAAATAGAATTTAGAGATAGACACAAAATGCTGGAGTAACTCAGCGGGACAGGCAGCATCCCTGGAGAGGAGGAATGGGCGACGTTTCGGGTCGAGACCCTTCTTCAGATTGGTTAGGGATAAGGGAAACAAGAGATATAGATGGTGATGTGGGGTGATAAAGAACATTGAATGAAAGATGTGTAAAAAAGTAACGATGATAAAGGAAACAGGCCATTGGTAGCTGTTAGTTGGGTGAGAACGAGAAGCTGGTGCAGCTTGGGTGGGGGAGGGATAGAGAACGAGGGAATGCCGGGGCTACCTGAAGTGAGAGAAATCAATATTCACTGGGCTGTAAGCTGCCCGAGTGAAATATGAGATGCTGTTCCTCCAATTTGCGTTTAGCCTCACTCTGACAGTGGAGGAGTCGGAGGACAGAAAGGTCTGTGTAGGAATGGGAATGAGAATTAAAGTGTCCAGCAACCGGGAGATCAGGTTGGTTCACGCGGGCTGAGCGAAGGTGTTTCGCGAAACGATCACCCAGTCTGCACTTGGTCTCGCAGATGTATAACAGTCCACATCTTGAACAACAGATACAGTAGATGAGGTTGGAGGAGGTGCAAGTGAACCTCTGCCTAACCTGAAAGGACTGTCGGGGTCCCTGGACAGAGTCGAGGGAGGAGGTATAGCGACAGGTGTTGCATCTTCTGAGGTTGCAGGGGAAGGTACCTGGGGAGGGGGTGGTTTGGGTGGGAAGGGATGGGTTAACCAGGGAGTTGCAGAGGGAATGGGCTCTGCGGATGGCGGAAAGGGGTGGAGATGGGAAAATGTGGCTAGTGGTGGGATCCCGTTGGAGATGGCGGAAATTTCGGAGGATTATGTGTTTTCAACAAGCAAAGCTCCATATATTTAAGAGGGAGTTAGATGTGGCCCTTGTGGCTAAGGGGATCAGAGGGTATGGAGAGAAGGCAGGTACGGGATACTGAGTTGGATGATCAGCCATGATCATATTGAATGGCTGTGCAGGCTCGAAGGGCCGAATGGCCTACTCCTGCACCTAATTTCTATGTTTCTATGTTTCTATGATGAACCAGAAAATGAGAGGGAAAGCATTTGAAATATTTCAGCTCATCTGATATCTCAGTGACATCCAGTTTTTGTAACTTCAGTAGCATCTTCATACTCTGGTAATGGAAAGTGCAAGGAAGCTCTACTGTGTATTGTGCCTTTTTTCCCCCTAATTGTCCATGCCCCTTATTTACGACTAATGTGCCTATTTACAACTTTTGGATTCTCCTTTATCTTAGCTGTCAGCCTGTTCTCATTATCGCTCTTTGCATCTCCTATTTCCTTTCCCACTTCTGTTCTAATATTTCTCTATTCAGTCTGACTCTCACGTATTATCAACCTGACATCTGCCATACACCCTTTTTCCCTGCTTCATTGCCTTTGCTTGCTCATTCATCATCCACGGCGCTCAGTTTGCTGTTGATTTACCATTCCCCCTTGTAAGAATGCATCTCCATTGTGCATGAACAATCATCTATTTAAAGGTCAGATTAGATTTTTGCCTGCCAATCTTTCAATCCAATTCATCCAGCCATATATGTTTTAATCTTCTTAAATAAGCCTTCCCCCAGATAAGTACTACACTGTAGATTGTTCCCAATCTTTTTTTAAATCTAAATCTTCCAACGCAATGATGATTGTTATTCTGTGTCACTAATTGATTCATCACTCACATATTGTTGTCTTGATCAAATAAAGGTTGCAAGGATAAGCGCAGTGAATGCAGGCTAGTCAGCTTAACCTTGGCAATGCAAAAGCAGCTCGAGCCAATCATCCTGGGCAAAATTAACAGCCACTTGGACAAGTGTGGATCAATACAGAAAAGTCAGCACAAATTTGTTAAAGACAAATTGTATTTATCCAACGTAAATGTTTTTTTCATGAGGTAATAGAGGTAGTTGAAGATGTGTGCACGGGCTTTCATCAGGCGCTTGCCATATTATATGTTTGTCAGAAAAATTGAAGACTGAGGAATGAAGGAGGAATGACAAAGTAGATATGACATTGGCTGAGGGTGAAGAAATAGAGAGTAATGGTGAATAATTGTTTACTGGACTGGTAGTTTAATTCAGTTTAGTTTATTGTCACGTGTACCAGTAGATGGTACATAGTGGCATTCCCTAGGGATTGGTCCAGATCGATAGCTTTTCATGGTACAGATTAATGACTTGGACCAATGCCAATTGTATATGATACAAAATTGGACATTTGCTAAACAGTGAGGAAGATAGTGATAAACTTCAAAAATGTTGTTAGAATGCACAGATAAAATTTAACACACTAATGGGCCTGTCCCACTTAGGCGATTTTTCAGGCGACTGCCAGCGACTGTCAAGTTGCTGGTAGTCGCCTGAAAAACCGGCAACTGGAACGGCGCCTGTCAGAGTGTCAGAGACTGATTGGCTCTAGCCTGAGTGGGAGGAGAGAAGTGAGTCAGAGGGGTGAAAACAGTTGAAAAGTAGAAGCCAAGCACAGGCAGACTTTACTCAGAACTGCTGTAGATTTGGGAGCAACAGCAGGAGGAGATTAGTAAGAGATCAGACTGATTGGCTCTAGCCCGAGTGGGAGGAGAGAAGTGAGTCAGTGCCGGGAAAACAGTTGAAAACTGAGGAATTTGGTTTATAAATTGGTAAATCAGGGAATTTATCAGTCAATTTAAGCAAGACTGCTCTTAGGGAGCGGCAGTGAGTGAGCGGCCTTGTGAGTAAAGTGCCCTGTGAGTCTTTGGCGAGGAGACCACGCAATACGCTTGAGGGGTAGAGACGAAAGAAGGAGATGTCAGGCAAGCTGATTCAGTGCGATGCTTGCAGTATGTGGGAGGTCAAGGACACCGCTGGTGCCTCTGGCTGCTACAAATGCAAGAAGTGCATCCAGGTAGAGCTCCTGAAGGACCGTGTTGGGGAACTGGAGAAGCAAGTGGATGACCTCCGGTTCGTCCGAGAAACGGAGTCGTTCCTCGACAAGTCCTACAGTAACATTGTTACACCTAAGGTACTGGAAGAGAGAAGGTGGGAGACAGTGAGAAAGGGAGGGAAGCATGGAATGCCAACGTCCCCGGGTGTGGTACCTCTTGTGAACAGGTTCACCCGCTTAGAAGCTGTTGGGACAGAAGACGTGAGCGGTGGACTGGCCTGTGATGCGAATAGGACTGTTGAGCCAAAACCAAAAAGATCTAAGGTAGGCAACGCCATTGTAGTGGGAGACTCCATTGTGAGAGGTACGGACAGGGGTTTCTGCGGCAACAGACGGGATGCGAGGATGGTGTGCTGCCTTCCCGGTGCCAGGATCCAGGATGCCACAGACAGAGTGCAGAAAATCCTCAAGGGCGAAGGTGAACATCCGGAAGTGGTAGTGCATGTCGGCACAAACGATGTCGGAAAGAAGGGGATGAATATTCTGCAGCATGACTTTAGAGAGCTCGGAAAAATGCTGAAAAGCAGGACCTCCAGGGTTGTTATCTCCGGTTTGCTTCCAGTTCCTCGTGCTGGCGAGAGCAGGAACAGGGAGATACGGGACCTGAACGTGTGGCTGAGGAACTGGTGCACGGGGCAGGGATTTAGATTCTTAGATCACTGGGATCTGTTTTGGGGTAAGGGGGAACTGTACAAAAGGGATGGATTGCATCTTAACAGGTGTGGGACCAGCATTCTGGCAGGCAGATTTGCCACTGCTACACGGGTGGTTTTAAACTGAATAAGGGGGGGTGGGGTGTCGAATGGGATAGTGGAGGATGGAGTTAAAGGGAAAGAGTTTCTTAAATGTGTGAGCGTAGAGACAGAGGGGTGTAAAATGAGGGTAGAAGCAATAGGTAGCAAGGTGAAAAGTAAAAGTGGCAGGCCGGCAAATCCAGGGCAAAAATCAAAAAGGGACACTTTTCAGCATAATAGTATAAGGGGTAAGAGTGTTGTAAAAACAAGCCTGAAGGCTTTGTGTCTCAATGCAAGGAGCATTTGTAATAAGGTGGATGAGTTGAATGTGCAGATAGCTATTAATGACTATGATATAGTTGGGATCACGGAGACATGGCTCCAGGGTGACCAAGGCTGGGAGCTGAACATCCAGGGATATTCAATATTCAGGAGGGATAGACAGAAAGGGAAAGGAGGTGGGGTAGCGTTGCTGGTTAGAGAGCAGATTAACGCAATAGAAAGGAAGGACATTAGCTTTGAGGATGTGGAATTGATATGGGTAGAGCTGCAAAACACTAAGGGGCAGAAAACGCTAGTGGGAGTTGTGTACAGGCCACCTAACAGTAGTAGTGGAGTTGGGGATGGCATCAAACAGGAAATTAGAAATGCTTGTGAAAACAGTTATAATGGGTGACTTCAATCTACATATAGATTGGGTGAATCAAATTGGCAAGGGTGCTGAGGAAGAGGATTTCTTGGAATGTATGCGGGATAGTTTTCTAAACCAACATGTAGAGGAACCAACGAGAGAGCAGGCTATTCTAGACTGGGTATTGAGTAATGAGGAAGGGTTAGTTAGCAGTCTTGTTGTGCGTGGCCCCTTGGGCAAGAGTGACCATAATATGGTTGAGTTCTTCATTAGGATGGAGATTGACATCGTTAATTCAGAAACAAGGGTCCTGAACTTAAAGAAAAGTAACTTTGAGGGTATGAGACGTGAATTGGCCAAGATAGACTGGCGATTGATTCTTAATGGGTTGACGGTGGATATGCAATGGAAGGCATTTAAAGACTGCATGGATGAACTACAACAATTGTTCATCCCAGTTTGGCAAAAAAAAATAAATCAGGGAAGGTAGTGCATCCGTGGATAACAAGGGAAATCAGGGATAGTATCAAAACAAAAGATGAAGCGTACAAATTAGCCAGAAAAAGCAGCCTACCAGAGGACTGGGAGAAATTCGAGACCAGCAGAGGAGGAGCAGGGGCTTAATTAGGAAAAGGAAAATTGATTATGAAAGAAAAACTGGCAGGGAGGTTCTGACTGCAAAAGTTTTATAGATCTTGAAGACCACAAAAGATTAGTTAAAAACAAATGTTGGTCCCTTGCAGTCAGAAACCGGTGAATTGATCATGGGAAACAAAGACATGACAGAACAATTGAATAACTACTTTGGTTCTGTCTTCCTGGGAAGACAGGAAAAAATATGCCGGAAAAAAGGGGACCGGGGGTCAAATGAGATGGAGGAACTGAGTGAAATCCAGGTTAGCCGGGAAGTTGTTAGGTAAATTGAATTTATAAAGGCCAATAAATCCCCAGGGCCAGATAGGCTGCATCCCAGAGTACTTTCCCCAGAAATAGTGGATGCATTAGTGATAATTTTTCAAAACTCTTTAGATTCTGGAGTAGTTCCTGAGGATTGGAGGGTAGCTAATGTAACACCATGTTTTAAAAAGGGAGGGAGAGAGAAAACGGGGAATTACAGACCAGTTAGTCTAACATCGGTAGTGGGGAAACGGCTAGAATCAGTTATTAAAGATGGGATAGCAGCACATTTGGAAAATGGTGAAATCATTGGACAAAGTCAGCATGGATTTATGAAAGGTAAATCATGTCTGATGAATCTGATAGAATTTTTCGAGGATGTAACTAGTAGAGTGGATAAGGGAGAACCAGTGGATGTGTTATATCTGGACTTTCAGAAGGCTTTCGACAAGGTCGCACATAAGAGATTAGTATACAAACTTAAAGCGTATTGGGGGTTCAGTATTGATGTGGATAGAGAACTGGCTGGCAAACAGGAAGCAAAGAGTAGGAGTAAACGGGTCCTTTTCAGAATGGCAGGCAGTGACTAGTGGGGTACCGCAAGTTCAGTGCTGGGACCCCAGCTATTTACAATATATATTAATGATTTGGACAAGGGAATTGAATGCAACATCTCCAAGTTTGCGGATGACACGAAGCTGGGCGGCAGTGTTAGCTGTGAGGAGGATGCTAGGGGGCTGCAAGGTGACTTGGATAGGCTGGGGAGTGGGCAAATGCATGGCAGATGCAGTATAATGTGGATAAATGTGAGGTTATCCACTTTGGTGGCAAAAACAGGAAAGTAGACTATTATTTAAATGGTAGCCGATTGGGCAAGAGGGGAGATGCAACAAGACCTGGGTGTCATCGTACACCAGTCATTAAAAGTAGGCATGCAGGTGCAGCAGGCAGTGAAGAAAGCGAATGGTATGTTAGCATTCATAGCAAAAGGATTTGAGTATAAGAGCAGGGAGGTTCTACTGCAGTTGTACGGGGTCTTGGTGAGACCACACCTGGAGTATTGCGTACAGTTTTGGTCTCCTAATCTGAGGAAATACATTCTTGCCTTAGAGGGAGTACAGAGAAGGTTCACCAGACTGATTCCTGGGATGTCAGGACTTTCATATGAAGAAAGACTGGATAGACTTGGCTTGTACTCGCTAGAATTTGGAAGTTTGAGGGGGGATCTTATAGAAACTTACAAAATTCTTAAGGGGTTGGACAGGCTAGATGCAGGAAGATTGTTCCCGATGTTGGGGGAAGTCCAGAACAAGGGGTCACAGTTTAAGTATAAGGGGAAAATCTTTTAGGAACGGGATGAGGAAAACATTTTACACACAGAGAGTGGTGAATCTCTGGAATTCTCTGCCGCAGAAGGTAGTTGAGGCCAGTTCATTGGCTATATTTAAGAGGGAGTTAGATGTGGCCCTTGTGGCTAAAGGGATCAGGGGGTATGGAGAGAAGGCAGGTACGGGATACTGAGTTGGATGATCAGCCATGATTGTATTGAATGGCGGTGCAGGCTCAAAGGGCCGAATGGCCTACTCCTGCACCTATTTTCTATGTTTCTATGTTTCTATGAACACACACAAACACAAACACACACACCACACACACACACACACAAAACACACACACACACACACACCTCCACACACACACACACACACACACACACACACACACACACACACACTCACACACATCGCTTCCTTCACCAACCCATTATGCAGGTGGGGGACAGGGCAAGCGGGGGGAGCGCTGTCTGAGTGAAATTCACGGTGCAAGGCCAAGGTGATACCCGATGAACAGGAAAGTTGATGCTACAATTAGGACGGCTAAAGCACAGTGTAAGGTAAGTCCTTTAAAAGAGGGGGGGGAGTGGGAGGGGGTGGGGGAGAGAGGAGGGGGGGCGAGAAGGGGGGAGATGGAGCGGACACAACGTTTAAGAGCGAGAGATACACGGCTGTGAAGTTCGGCGGACATTTAACATTACTGGTCGGTTTTCCTTGGTTCGTAAAACTACTGCTTACGTTTTTTTTTTTCCCAATGAGCCAATGAAACTCACCGGTCAGCACCGGCTACAATGTACGAGAACCTGGCAAACCCACCAGGACCTCCTGGTGACTCATCTACGGCACGATTCCTCTCGCTGCTCTCCATGGCGGCTTTATTCTAGTCGCCGCTAATTTTCCAACATGTTGAAAATTTCACGGCGACCATAATGAGGCCGCGACTAATTCCCAGAGTGCAGGAACCCGTCACGACCATGAAGGCGACTCCCCGGCAACTACCTGTGAACATGTGGCGACCTTGTGGCGATCGCAGAGTCTCCTGCAGTTGCCTAAAAAGTCGCCTAAGTGGGAAAGGCCCATTAGTGTGAAATTAACATTTAGATAGGAAGAAACGAAAAAATGGAATGGGTACAGTTAGAAAACATAGACATAGAAAATAGGTGCAGGAGTAGGCCATTCGGCCCTTCGAGCCAGCACCGCAATTCAATATGATCATCCAAAATCAGTACCCCGTTCCTGTTTTTTCTCCGTATCCCTTGTTTCCATTAGCCCTAAGAGCTAAATCTAACTCTCTCTTGAAAGCATCCAGTGAATTGGCCTCCAGTGGCAGAGAATTCCACAGATTCACAACTCTCTGGGTAAAAATGTTTTTCCTCATCTCTCTGTGTGAAAATGTTTATCCTTATACTAAATGAAAGTAAACAAACAGAGAGACCAAGCTAAATTATACCTGAATATTAGAAAGTGGCCGGAGAGGTAGAGACAGTTTTAAGATACTCGGAGATTACACTATGAATCTAAGATGATGCGCAGGATGTCCAAGAATAAAGTGTATTGAGGGGGTGGGAGATTGCAACCTTCACGTGGTCCGCCCTGTTTCGACGAATGCAATCAACCCGGCGTGCACAATCAAATAAGATCAAATAGAACAAGTTGTCCTACAACTTTAAGCTGTGCATCCTACAATTTTAGGACTCACCGTCGCCCCCTTGGGGCTTCAACATGGGGCTTCAACGTCGGGAGAAAAATGGTGAGCAGGGGAGAGAAAAGACTTTGCCTTCCATCGCAGTGAGGAGGAGATGCACTGTGATGGATGTTTGTGTGAATTAAATTGGTTGTGTGTCTAGTAGTAATCATTTTTGTTTGTATGGCTGTAGAAATAGAGTTTCGTTTGAGCCTCACTGAGGTTCAAATGACAATAAATATTGTATTGCATGCCATACGCAAGAAGAAGAAGAAGTGTATTGACCTTCTCTGAAGCACTGCTTCACTTGCAATTAGGTTGTTGTGCCCAATCCTGGCCACTATAATTATGGAAGCAAATGAAGGGAAGAAAATGAAGGAGTGCTAAGAGAATGGCCGCAGGATGAAGGACTCGTTATACAGACAGGCGGGAGAAGCAGGGGTTGCTCTCCTTGGAGAAGGAAGATTGAGAAGAAATTTGGAAGGAGTGTTCAAAACCAGGTCGTGGCAAAGAAATTGTTCAAATTGGTGGAAAGTCATTAATGAGAAAACAAATGCTTAAAGTGACCAACAAAACACTAACAAGTACATTGGGAATGCTGGGGCAGAATTCCCAAACGGTTAATTTACAAGCTGAATTGGTAGTAAGGAAGGCAAATGCAATGTTACCGTTCATTTCGAGAGGGCTAGAATAAAAGCAGGGATGTAATGCTGAGGTTTTAATAGGCACAGGTTTGACCGCAATTGGAATATTGCGAGCAGTTGTAGGCCACATACTTGGCACTGGAGAGGGTCCAGAAGACATTTACGAGAATGGTCCCAGGGATGAGTGAGTTCGCATATGATGAGCGTTCGATCGATCTGGGCTTGTACTCACTGGAGTTGAGAAGGATTTGGGGGGGGATCTCATTGAAGCTTACCAAATAATGAATGGCCTGGACAGAGTGGATGTAGAATTCATTGCCACAGGTGGCTGTGGAGGTCATGTTATTGGGTCATTTTAAAGTTGAGATTGACAGCTTCTTGATTAGTAAGGGTGTCAAGGGTTAATGGAGAGCAGACAAGAGAATGGGGTTGAGAGAGAAAGATAGATCAGCCACGATTGAGTGGCAGAGTAGACTCGACGGGCTGAATGCCCTAATTCTGCTCCTATGAAGTTATGAACAAGGAAAACCTTTTTTTCCATCTATCAGACCTGAATTGAAAGCACCATGTCATAAGTTGGTGCAACTAGCTTCAATCATGGATTTCAAATAGACATTTGCAGAGGAATAACAATGAAATGGGACTAACAGGATTGCTCTTGCAAAAAGCCAGCATTGGCTTGTAGAATTATCTGTACTGATAACAATTTACAGCTTTGTGGATGGGATTTTGCATATAATTCTCTCTGTACTCAGTTCTGTGGATGAATACCCTGTACAGGCAATCCTTGGTTTACTTAAACATTCTGTTTCTGGGAACTGTCCCTCGGCCAATTTCTCCAGAAGTAAGTAACATCCATTTTCTATGGCTACTTGCATTGGATCACTCATTCATTTCATCGAGTAAACACCTGAATGCAACTTATAATTAAACTAATTGTACTATGTACTGTATCCAGCCATTAATGAATACATTAAATATTATTCTCTTTATCAGCTTGAAACAAATCTTTAAAATGTATTGCAGCATTTGTGTAAAGTCAGATTTTTGTAAGTCAGGTCATTCCTAGCCCAGGGGAGCCCCTGTCTTTATGCTAGTTATTTCTGGAGCTACGGGACAATCAGGGAATTCTGCACAAGCTTCCTCTAGCAACACAAGGCTAGTCTAGCTGCCTTTATGCCCGCAGAAGATAGGGCAGCAAGAAAGAGTGCGGATATCTGTGGCCACAGGGGAAAGTAGACAGCGCATTAGATGGATGCCCGCACATACTTGCAGGGTGGAACATCTTTTAAATGAGGGACAATGTGCCCGGCACTTTTGCTCCAGCATTCCATTCCTCTGGCTATCAACGTTATCAGGATCTTACTGGGTCTCACACAATCAATCGAAGGCATGTAACATTTGTCCGACCTACCCAGCATGCATGAACATGTAGGTGAAGAATCGCCAGACGTGAGCTCGATGTCCCGGATGGTAGACCAGCGGACTCTTTATGTAGTCTGGGTGGTAAGTCTGCAGAACCCACTTGTTCAGCATGGCCCCATAGCAGATAAATATAATAATCTGGAAGAGAAATTAACATTAGCGATCTACACATTCCATCCAGTCTCCAGAAAATCTCCACAAATCAAACCCTCCAATCTATGAAACATAGTTAAAAGGAATGGTAAAAAGCAGACTATCAAATGTGTATAAATAAATAAATAAATAAATAAATAAATACAATCAAAATAAATAATTTGCAGGTTCACAGACATTTTTTAAAAATTCTTTCCAAGTTATTCTATATACTGAATATTCTATCTTCCAGCCTTTGGCAGAGAAATTTACATTTAGGCCACACCAGCCCGACTTTACAAAAAGCGAGTATTCTGCACAGCCCAAACCCCAAGCAGACCTATTAAATACAAAGCCCATGGACTCAATTAATAACTACCTACATACTTAGAACAAGTTAAAATAATCTTTTAGGCAAACTCCCATCTCAAGCTGCATTGGCACAAAGATCAGCTCAATGTCCGTCTCATTTAATGTTCACAGAACTTTGTTGTGCAACTTATTGATTGTCACATGCCCTGTACAACAACAAAAAGGGCAATTTAAATTATGGGCAATATTAGCGTATGTACCTTTTCAATAGACAAATAGAACAGAACTGCATCTAAACAGGCCCTTCAGCCCACAATGTCCATGCCAAGCATGATGCTGTTAAACTAATCACCTCTGCTTAAACATGATCCATACCCTGAATTCCCTGGATATTAATATGCCTATCTAAAGACTCTTAAAAGCCACAATCATACCTGCCTCCAACATCACCATCCCTGGCAGTGCATTCCAGGCATTCACGACTGTTTGTATAAAAATAATTTGCATGCTCATCTCCTCTAAATGTTGCCCCTCTCAAATTTTTAGCATCGAGTGTATGACATTCCCACTCTGCGACAAAGGTTCTGACTGTCTACCTCATCTATGCCTCGCAGATTGTTATATACGTATGCCAGGTCTCCCCGCAACCTCCAGCGTTCCAGGGAAAACAACCCAAGTCCGTTCCAACAGTCTCTCCCTGTAGCTAAAGGGCCTGTCCCACTGTACGAGGTAATTCAAGAGCTCTCCCGAGTTCTCCCCTGATTCGAGCTTGTGTAATGCACTTAGCGGGTACGTAGGGGCTCGTACGAGTAAAAAGTAACAATTGTTTTCATCAAGAGTATTTTTTCACTCGTGGACATTTTTCACAGTGTTGAAAAAAGGCATGAGTTTACCGGATTTCCCCAGTACCTACTGTTACTCCTACGAGCCGCTACGAGACATCGACAAACACCTAGGTGTCTGCTACGTACATTACACAAGCTTGAATCAAGGGAGAACTCAGAAGAACTCTTGAATGACCTCGTACAGTGGGACAGGCCCTTTATCCTGTCTAATGTTTTGGTGGACCATCCCCAAAGCCTCCACATTCTTTCTGCCATGGGCCAACCAGAACTGTGCACAATACTCCAAATGTGACCCAACCATTGACTTATCGTGCTCCAAGATGACATCCGGATTTTTATACTCAATGTATTGACCAATGAAGGTAAGCATACATACACCTTCTTTACCACTCAATCTATTTGTGTCAGCCCTACCATTCCTCACTACATCAATGGTGTTAAGGATTCTGCCATCAGCTGTATACCTTCCCCTTACATCCGGCCTCACAAAGTGCAACATCTCACACTTGCTCGGATTAAAGTCCATCTGCCTTTTCTCCACCCATTTCTGTAACTGATCTATATCCCACTTTTACTTTGACTGTCTTCCTCACTGTCCACAACTCCAGCAGTTGTAGGTTATCTACAAACTTACTAATCAACTCATTTACATTTACGTCCATCGTTTATATACATTACAAACAACAGTGGAACTCCGCTGGCCACATACCTCCAGCCAGAATAATTCCCTTCCTCAACACTTCTCTGCCTTCTTTGAGTAAGAGTTGTGAATCAAAATGCCCAAGTTACCATGGACTCCTTGCATCTTAATCTTGTGGATTAGTCTACCATGGGAGGCTTTGACAAATGCCTTACTAAAATCCATGTAGACAACATCCACTGCCCTAAAGTCATCTATCATCTTTGTCAACTCAAAAAAAAACTAAATCAAATCCCTGTTGTGGACAAAGCCATCCTGACTCGAAGGGCCGAATGGCCGAATGGCCTACTCCTGCACCTATTGTCTATTGACTATCATTACCTAGCCATTCTCTTCCAACTGTAGCACATATAGTGGCTGCATCATTAACACTTAAGGTGTATTGCTATTCAAAATCAAATCTTGCTGTATGTCCCTTGTCATTTGATTTAAAGTATTTTGAGAGGTTCTGCAGTCACAATAAGATGTTTTGTAAAAACAAATCCTTTCTTTTTTTTTTTTTTAATTTAATTTTTATTAGCAGTACAGTAAATCACATTAATACATCGCATATATCTTATTACATTATGTTGTACCACTTCATTTTTTGAGCTTAAAAAAAGATAGAAATAAAAGAAGTAAGGAAAGTAAGCAAGAATCGTGAAGGTGCAGGAAAGTGTTGGGAGAAGAGAACCCCTTAGGGAAGGAATTCGAGAAGGAAGCAAAGAAAAGAAATAAGACCCTAGAAAGAAAAGAAAAAAAAAGAAGAAAGGAAAATCAATCGCTCTATTGTAACACAAAACTCTGCAAAAAAGGATATACCAACCGTGTTTTTATTAAAAATTTATTTTATACCCCCCGTTTCCAGGTCTTGGTAGCCTTTATGTTATAACTTATTATTGCACCTTATGCTTGTAATAGTTCCATAAATGCAGACCACGTCTTTTGGAAGTGATCTGCTTTGCCTGCTAGGAGGAGTCTCATCTCTTCCAAGTGTAATGTTTCGAACATGTTTGAAATCCACATTTTTGTTGTTGGTATTGGAGCATTTTTCCAAAATTTAAGTATAAGCTTTTTATTAGCCCATAATTAAGTAAATTCTTTTGAAACATATTTAATTCTGGGTTACCTTCCGATTTTCCAAAAATGATCCATTCTACTTTGGGTAGTAGTTTTGTTTTAAATAATTTTGTGAAGATTTCAAATATTTCGTTCCAGAATTTTTGGATTTTTATACAGAAAACAAAAGAGTGTGCTATGTTAGCTTCTTGTGACTGACATTTATCACAAATGGGTGAGACATTGGGGAAAAGTTTATTTATTTTAGTTTTTGAATAATATAGTCTATGTAATGTTTTATATTGGATTAGAGTATGCCGTACGTTGATCGAGCATTTATGCACATATAATAAGTGTTTATCCCAGCTCTCTTTTGAAATTTTTATAGCTAATTCTTGTTCCCAGTCTCTTCTAATATTATCTGTTGTAGGTATTTCTATATTCAATATAATATTATATAAATATGATATTAGATTTGCTGATTCAGCCTTTATCTTCATGGCTTCATCTAATAAGTCTGGGGGCATATTATAATAGTCTTTTGTATATTTTTTCAGATAATCACGGATTTGAAGATATTTAAAATATTGATTATTTTTCAAGTTATATTTCAGTTGTAATTGTTGAAATGGTAATAATTTTCCTAATTCATACAAGTCTCCGAGCGTTTTGATTCCCGTTCTTTCCCATTGTGTAAATGATTTAGCTATAATTGAGGGTTTAAACGAAGGGTTATTGGCTATTGGCTATTGGCATTAGCAGAGATAGATTTATTAATTTTAAGTTCTGTTTTATTTGTTTCCAAGTTCTAATTGTACTATGTATCATTGGATTTTTCTGAAATCCTTTCTGAAATAATGCATGTCAATGATTATATCAACGATTTGGATGAGAAGTACAAGGCAGGATTAGTAAATTTGCAGATAACACTGAAGTGGGTGTTATTGTATATAGCAATGATAAATATCAATGGTTAGAGCAGGATTTTGATCAGTTGGGCAAGTGAGCAGAGGAATAGTTAATGGAGATAAATGTAAGGTGTTCCACTTTGGGAAGTCTAACCAGATATGTAAATGACAGAGCACAGGGGAGTGTTGCAGAGCCAGAGGGACCTAGGAGAGCAGGTACACAGTTCCTTGAAAGTGACATCACAGATAGATAAACTGATCAAGAAGGTTTTCGGCACATTGGCCTTCATCAGTCAGGATATTCAGTATAGAAGTTGGGATGTTAAAGTGAGGCCACAACCAGAATATTGTGTCCAGTTTTGTTCACCGTGAAACAGGAAATATGTTGTTTAGCTGGAAAAAGTGCAGAGAAGATTTCCAAGGAGATTGCCAGGACTTGAAGGACTGAGCTATGGGGAGAGGTTGGGCAGGCCAGGACTTTATTCCTTGGAGCTCCAAGGAATAAGCTTCCTTAACTGTGATGACAAGTGATCTTATAAAGGTGTATGAGATCATGAGAGGAATAGATTTAGATGTGCAGGGCCTTTTACCCAGAGTAGGGGAATCAAGAACCAGAGGGTAAAGATTTAATAGGAATCTGAGGGACAACTTTTTCACACAGACAGTGGTGGGTATATGAAATGAGCTGCCGTAGGAAGTGGTT
Organism: Leucoraja erinaceus; assembly: GCF_028641065.1. NCBI lineage: Eukaryota > Metazoa > Chordata > Chondrichthyes > Rajiformes > Rajidae > Leucoraja > Leucoraja erinaceus. The sequence continues at coordinate 31,746,139 of NC_073396.1, forward strand.
GAGGCAGAAAATATAACAACATTTAAAAGAGATTTGGACAGGTACATGGATAGGGAACATTTTGAGGGATATAGGTCAAAAGCAGTCAGGCGGGGCAAGTATAGATGATGCACCTTGATTGGAATAGGCAAACTGGGCTGAAGGGTCTGGTTCCATGCTATATGTCTTCACATTGTTGCAGAAATTCATTGCCATTCACCACTATTTACAATGTGCAAGCAAATGCGACCTTGAGATTTCCGTTGATGCCTTTATTCATAAGTTGCGCTGTTCTGCAGACTTCGCCACCACAATTAACTTAACTGATTCGACATGTCGAGATATTTATGACCTGCTCCTGCACTGATGCAAGAGAGCATTTATAATGACAAGTAAACTATATTTATTCTATGGGTTCAAAAATGCATGTAGGTCATAGTTCCCTCAGATAAAAATACCTAAGCATCATGAATGAAAATAAGAAGGAATAACACTTTAAAAATATAATATGCTAATTCATCTCAGTGCTTTATAAAATGTTTGCTGGTTTTTAGGTTGAGAATTATTTTAAATGTGCTTTGATGCTAATGATTTTGGATCTGAGGTATCTCTTTAAACTAATGCGTCATTGAAAAAGTACTATGAAAAATAGGTAAATTTACTCCACAACGGTCAGTAATAGCCCTGTCCCACGGTACGAGTTCATTCCAAGAGCTCTCCCGAGATTAAAAAAAATCAAACTCGTGGTAAGCAGAGAATGAACGTAGCGGGTAAGTCGGAGCTCGGGGACGTCTCTTAGCGGCTCGTAACGCTAACGGCAGGTACTCGGGAAGACTCGCTAACGGCAGGTAAGCACGGGTGGACTCATGAAGATTTCTCAACATGTTGAAAAATGTCCACGAGAGCCCCGAGTACCGATGAGTGGCCATTACCGTAAATCTCCGAGTTTGAATCAGGGCAAACTCGGGAGAACTCTTGGAATGAACTCGTACCGTGGGACAGGGCTTTAAAACTTTGTGGCCTACACTTCAAAATCAGTGAGATTTTCACGGGAAAAAATTAACATGTCAATTTGTCCTATTCCTCTGGTAATTAAATAGATTTTTAATTTAGTTCAATAAAATGTTAATTTAATTTCAAATCTTGATGTTCGTTATTCAAAAATGACTTTTGATTTAATATAGACTGTCCACTGATATTTGCCTAAGTTACAATATTTTCAATGTTGTATAAAAAGAACTAAATATGATAACATACTAATTCTACATTGCAGGAAAAAGAAGTCTCATTATAAGTGTTATACCTATTTTTTTCATTTCAGACTTTCAATGATTACAATCCCCTCAAAGAATCTTTATTGCAAAAAGAAATACATTGTTCAAACAATACCTCAGTCAACAAGCCAGGAATAAACATAGAAACATAGAAGATAGGTGCAAGAGTAGGCCATTCAGCCCTTCGAGCCAGCACCGCCATTCAATATGATCATGGTTGATCATCCAAAATCAGTACCACGTTCCTGCTTTTTCCCCCATATCCCTTCAATCCGTTAGCCTTGAGAGCTATATCTGACTCTCCCTTGAAAACATCCGTTGAATTGGCCTCCGCTGCCTTCTGTGGCAGAGAATTCCACAGATTCACAACTCTCTGGGTGAAAACGTTTTTCCTCATCTCAGTCCTAAATGACCTACCCCTTATTCTTAAAATGTGACTCCTGGTTCTGGACTCACCCAACATTGGGAACATTTTCCCTAAGAAAACATATTTTGAAGTATTTAAAAAGTTTGGGACAGGATGACTTGATGACATATCGTTTTATTTTTAAATATATTCTATATTATTACTTTATATTCTATTATATTTGAAATTATATTTTTCTGTGGAATCTATAATATATTAACATAAGGCTCACTTTTGAAGTTTAAATGATTATATTGGGATAGATTCTGGCACCGGTCTCAATTGCTTCATCCTTCTCAGAATTCTTACACATATTTAAAGTTTCCAGATCCTCAAGCTGGGACAGATTTCAGTTTATAGACCACGATACAGAAACAATTCCTAATATGAAAAGTATTAAGATTTATTCAAATTTCAATGATCGTAGTACTTGCATGATTAATAAAAAGCCACTTAATTTTCTCAATTTTTCCTCTTTTTCCCACTCCAACTACACAGAGGTAACAACAACATCTATGGGGCGTTTAGCTTTTGCACATTCCATTCAAATCTTTGCCAACAATCTGTTCATTATTGTGAGGCAGTAGCTGGTCCTTGGCAAGAACCTGGCCCCATTTTGGATTATTTGGAATCAATGTGTACATAAAAGAAGCTCTTAAAAATAAATTCTCGTCCCTTAATCACACCATCTTACTTGATTGATTGGTGGTTTTTAACCACATTATAAAGTGGTTTCCAATAAATAGCTGTGTGTGCGCGTATGCATGTTTATACACGCACGTGTGTGTGGGTGTGCTTGTGCGTGTCTGGAGGAGGAAGAATGTCCCAGGATCATACAATGACTCCAAGATGAGAGAACTTCGATAATCTCACAATTGGATATTTCAAGTGTAGGAAGGAACTGCAGATGGTGGTTTACACCGGAGATAGTCAAGGGATATGGGGAGAAGGCAGGAACTGATTGTGGATGATCACAGTGAATGGCGGTGCTGGCACGAAAGGGCTGAATGGACTACTCCTGCACCTATAGATCTATTGTCTATTGTCTAAAATGGTGGAATAACTCAGTGGGAAAGACAGCATCTCTTGAGAGAAGGAATGTGTGACATTTCAGGTCGAGACTCTTCTTCAGACCCGTCTGTCCCGCTGAGTTACTCCAGCATTTTGTGTCTATCCACAGATATTTCAGCATGGATTTTGACATTTGTGTGAAGTGATGACAAAAAATGAAGGAGTTCAGATCAATCTTCACTGGTAGAAAATCAGCAGCATCTCCTCGTGCTCCCAGGATGACTCAATCATTTCCCACCTCATATATTTGGAAGCATTGGTGGATTTTCCTCTTTAATTTTCATTCAGAATAGCAAGATTACAGATATTTATTGCAAGCTCTTTTGGAGTTAATTTCTAATAGTTGCTGTCATCATTTTTGAGTTTAAAAAGGGAAAGCGATATAAAAGAGACAATGTATTGGCAGGGCTATACTCAACCTGAATGATGGTGAGGACTGTCATGAAGAGAGGTGGTGGGCAACCTCGATACTGGCTGTAGTACCAGCGTCTGTCCACCTCACATGGCAGGATCTCATATGCTACATGCCTCACCAAACGCTTGTAGAAGGTTAGGCCAGGTTCGTCGAGCAAGAATTCACGTGGCAGGTTCCGGTGTCCATTGGATATTGCTCTTCGGAAGCTGCTTGAGCGCTTGCTGCTCATCTGCAACAAGAGATGAAGGGGGCCTGTGAAAATAGCGAACACAAAATCACAAAGAAACATCAGAAAAATCAGCACCAGACTGACGTGCAGGCACACATGCGCACATCAAAGCAACGCAAGCACACACAACGAGCAGACTGTCACAGATACACAGGTCGGATTTAATCCACACACCAGACTGACACAAGCATGTGCACGCTGGACTGAAACAAATTGTGCAAACTGACACAGTTGTGTCAACACCAAGCCACCAACACCAAGGGAGTATACCAGATCAACATGTACACAGCAATGCCTAATACACACTCGTACATACACTCACACACACACACACACACAGTACATTCTCACACATTCCCTACTGGTTAGACTAAATTCACACCTGCATGTCCCCGCCAATATGGGCAAATGCAGGTGCAGGAATTTTTAACTCTCACCTTTAACCCTAACCCATCTCCCACTCTTGGATTAACACCCACATACTCCAAACCACAGCGGGAAAGACTCTCTAGAATTGTTCCAGACCAATCTGAATTAGCTTTAAATAAACTTTCAAACTTTCCACTGTGCCAATATATTCAGACAAACAGGCAATGAGTATCTGTACATGACACGATCAAGAAATGAAAGAGCTGAGCTGGATCTCCGGATTCCATTTGTAACCTCATAGCTTTTATTCTAAAAGTAGCAATGTTACAAAATTTTGAGATTTTAAAAATCAAGTCTGCAATTTATCCCATCAGATAAAGCACAAAAATAAGTTTAATTTGACACCTAATTCACTTTCATATCTTCAGTATTAAAAAAGTTATGGCCATTTTTATACTCGGAAATAGCATCTTGTTCCCTATTGATTTTCCATTGACTTAACACAAAAGCTGTGATCGAGGACAGTGAAATGGCCATAACTTTCTTAAACATTAAGAGAGCTGAAAGAAATTTTCAGTTATTATAGATTGAAGCATTCTGAAACAAATATGAAACAATCTTATTTGGATGACCTGAAATTAAAGCATATAATTAGTTAGTTACCCAATTGTAGCTAATTCCAAACTTTAATTACTAGATCTAAACATCTATCCATTTCTTAAGAAAAGATTAACATTTTTAAATAGCCTAAGTATCCAAATGACATTCACAAAGAATTCACAATAAAACATGATTTTTAAATCTCATTTACATTAATTTATAGGCCAAATGGAAGGAATTTAGTGTTCAATTGCTGTAAATTAATGGCCATTTAAATCAGCTTTCGAGTGGGATCCTGTGGAACTCTGTGGAACGCGCTGGTTTGGAACGTTCCCATTGTGGTAGATTTGTACCCCATATGCCCAGAAAAATACTGCGGGATTTAATGGGGCCCCAAATTAGCTACTCGCAACATAAAACTTTGTATAAAGGGATCTTAAGAAGCCCTTTTTAATGTAAAAATAAACAACCTACCTTCCGTTGTCCCCTGCATGAGATCCGTCCCGTTGTCGGCGGTCGCGGGTTTAGAGGATAATTTTTAACCTACTATAACAATTAAATTAACCAATTACGTTTAAAAATAGCTCCAGCGAAAGAATCTCCCAGCGATTTTTCGTCAGCAACTAAGTAGGCTGAACAACCTCGATTTGAATAGCCTAGGGAAAATCGTGTTTTAAACCCGCCCCCCCTCTCAACGGCGCCAAAATCACACACACGGGCTGGGACAGATCTGCAGCCCCGCTGAAGGTAGGTTTTGCAACTACCTACTAAAAGCTAATGCTTCCCTGATACTTACTCCACAATGAGTAAAGACTCCTGGTGCTGATTTAATAAACTCCATGACATATCAGTAATTCAAGCTCTTAATAATGTGGCTAATTTTGCTATTAAAGAATGAATGACTACCAGTTTGTTACATTCAGACCAATCTCTCTACCATAGAGGGTCCAGAAAAGTACAGAGGAAATCATTCCGAATATCAAGCCATTTGCCGGTGAAACATCACTATTATTTCTTGTACTGGAATTTAGAACTCTTTAGTTGGGACCAAGACACATTACCTGAAGACATGGCAGTAGGTTTGACTCTGACCAATGGTACCACTATGATAGTCTCTTGATTGAAAGGTTTCTGTATCATTTTCCCATTGTAACAGCATCCATTATTAATTCCAAGGCCTTAGAAGAAACCAAAATTCCTCTAAGTTGCCCAAGAAACATTCAACACTTTCGACACATGGAACACCATGGATAGGACAGGTTTGGAGGGATGTGGACCAAACACAAGCATGTGGGACTAATGTAGCTGGGACATGTTGGCAGGTGTGGGCAAGTTGGACCAAAGGCCCCGTTTCCACTCTGAATCACTCTATGACTTTCTATCAGCTGGCAAGCATACAAGAAATCTGTCCGTTTAGACATGGAGCTGAATGTACCCAATGCTTTCCAAAGCCTTCATTTAATCAATTGGATCTTGAGAGAATAATAGCTGCTCAGGGTTTACTGCTCCTTTGAGTTGCAGATATCTTACAATGTCACAAAGGACTTATACAAGTCAAACAGTGTTATTTGGAAATATCAGAGTAACAAACAGAATCTTCCAGGGTGCCACATTCCAGTTCGTCTTACTAAATTGTAATCATTAATTACTCGGCGTCGTTCAACCATGTTGTTGAGGTTACATGTGGCAGCTCACACCATCTATCAGCAACTGCTGGCAAGACGTTAGTTGGAAAGTTTCCACGGATTCCAATTTGCAAATTAAAGTGCCATGGATGCTAACCCAGGATCTGAATTTTGCTTCATATAAGTTATTGCTGAAAGATGTGAGTTATGGGCCCAGAATTTCAACAACAGTGTTATTTTCTGGCATTAAAATACCGTTATTAATGCCCACAATAATTTTTCTAAAGTCTCTAAACAAAAAAAAACGTTTTCCACCCATATTGAAGCAACAAACAAGAAAGCACACCAACGCCTCTATTTCCTTAGAAGGCAGAGGACGTTCGGTATGCCCCGAACAACTCTCACCAACTTCTACAGATGCACCACAGAAAGCATTTTATCAGGATGCATCGTTGCTTGGTCTGGGAACAGTTCCATCCAAGACCGCAAGAAATTGCAGCGAATTGTGCACGCAGACCAGGCCATCACACACACACAAACCAACCTCCCTTCTATTGACTCCATTTATACCTCACATTGCCTCAGCAAGGCCAGCAGCATAATCAAGGACAAGTCGCACTGTGGCCACTCCCTCTTCTCCCCTCTCCCATCAAGTAAAAAGTACAGAAGTATGATAAACGTACACCTCCAAATTCAGAGACAGTTTCTTCCCAGCTGTTATCAGGTAACTAAATCATCCTACCACAACCAGAGAGCAGTGCTGAACTACTATCTACCTCATTGCTCTGGCCTTCAGACTATCCTTGCTCGGACTTTGCTGGCTTTACCTTGCACTATACGTTATTTCCTTATCATGTAACTATACGTTGTAAATAGCTCAATTGTAATCATGTATTGCCTTTCCGCTGACTGGTTAGCACGCAACAAAAGCTTTTCACTGTACCTCGGAACACGTGACCATAAACTAAACCGTAAATCTGTCACTGCCCATTCCAAACCTTGAAATAGCACTGTGTAGGAGGGAACTGCAGATGCTGGTTTACACCAAAGATATACACAAAATCCTGGAATAATTCAGCAAGACAGGCAGGATGGAAAGAAGGGATGGGTGACACTTTGGGTCAAGACCCTTCTTCACCCATCTTGAATAGCACTGCACGGGTTCAGGAGCAACCGTTGTTAGAGATTCAATTGACCACGTCAATGGCACTTTTCCATCAGTGCTAACCACATGAAGTAGTTGGTGTAGGGTCACACACCATATATCTAGCACTCTTTCATCCACTGGGCAGTATCAGTCGTGAATGATTGCCTGAATCATCTTGGCGTGAAGTAGATTGAGTGCTGGTGACCGTTTTGTTGTGTGAGGGAGCTTCAAGGCAGGAATTTGATAGCAAGCTGTTTGTTAAAGGCATGAGTGTGAGGTTTTGCACTTTTGGCAAGTGTGCGCTACAGGTAAAGCTCCCTACAGATACAAGCGCATGAGTTGCATTCATCAAAAATGGAATGATCCTCACTCTGCCAGTCGAGCTGTTCATGATCTCTGCAATGCAGTGGTGACCAGCAAAACATCATATGTGCAAGATATGTAGAGTGAGGTTTACTCTGATTTGACCTTGAAAGAATCACATTGATGTTTCCATTGCTCTCTAAGGAGGCTTAAATTATTAAAGTTGTGATCACCGTCCTTCTCAGAAACTTTGCCTCAAGTTCCTTGCTCTCTGTTTCTGCTGATTAAGCCAAGTAAAACATTTTGCTGTTCTCTTATGCATTCGGTTGTCAAAATAAGCTCTATCAGTGAGTGAGGAACCCGTTCTCCCACCGTTAAGGGGCTGTCCCACCTAATCCGCGAGTTCTGGCGAGTTTGCCCTCGACATTTTGTTTGAACCTCAATGAGGTTCGAATGATAAATAAATTGTATTGTATTGTATTGACTCATACTCGCAGCATGGTCGACACGAGGTCGTAGGAGGTGTTTGTAACTCTCCTTCATGCTCGAGAGTAGTCCCCGCGTACTCGAGGCCTCTGCTAGGTCGCGGCGTATTTTTCAACATGTTGAAAAATGCCAGCGAGTAAAAAAACGTCACCATGGAAAAAATCGATACTTTTCGTGCTCATAGGTTTAGTCGTAGCAGGTCGGCATGTTAGTCGTAGGTAGTCGAAGGTAGTCGAAAGTAGTTGTTGATAGTCTTCATCATAGTCGAAGGGAGGTCGAAGGAGATCGAAGGAGGTCGTCTTCACTCTCCACTATTCGGTGTCCAATTTTCCCGAAGTTAGTCGTAGCTAGTCGAAGCTGGTCTTCAACATAGTCGAAGGAGGTTGAAGGAGGTCTTCTACATATTTGAAGGAGGTCTTCAACATGACATTTTTTCAAACTCTCCTAAACTCTTCGAAACTCGCCAATTAGGTTGCCACAATGGAGCAGCCCCTTTACTCTTGGTCAGAAGAAGGATTCCAACCGGGAACATCGCCTCTTCTTTTTCACTCCAAAGATGCTGCCTGACCCGTTGCATTACTCCAGCACTTTGTGTCTATTTTCACACCCACACGCATGCCTCCCCATAACTTCCTGCCATGAAGACACAAGAGACTGCAGACGCTGGAATCTGTGGAGGGAGACGGACAGATAATGTCTCGGGTTGGGACCCTTCTCCTGACCATTTGTACATTTGCCTCCACAGATGCTGCATAACCTGGTAACCTCCTGCCATGAGTCCCTTTTGTAGACACAAAAACCTGGAATGACTCAGTAGGACAGGCAGCATCTCTGCAGAAAAGGAATAGGTGACATTTCGCGTCAAGACCCCTCTTTTGTCAGATGGCTTTCACCAGTTTTATTTCTGATCGAATGGACACAGAACGATGGGATTTCTTCTGGCCATTTAGTTTTGAGGGATAACCGCCTGACTTTTAGTGCCAAAGATGATGGGGTTCAGCTTGACCAGTCTGCTTGTTGTTTGTGTGGATGGAGTTAGGCTGCAGTCTGCTTCATGCTGTAAATCCAACCCTTCAAATAACACTCACTTTGAGCCTTCATCATGAATAAAACCTATTTGTTTTCTGTCATAAAACGACTTCTATCAGAGTTAAGATAAATATTGTTGGGAATCCTACCACAACCAGATTTTGGGCATCGCATTCCAGGAATATATTATGGGTATGAGTTTCACACGTTAAAAGTGCATGCTTAGCAACCATCTTTCACACCCAGAAATGCATGCAAAATTATAGATCCTCTGTTAATATTTGTTTGCACAATGCCTTTTGGATGATGTGCAAATCAGTTTCTAGACATCATTTCCTTATAATTTTACATTTTTAATTTTTCCTATCACTGCCTACTCTTATTTAACTTTAAAAAAATTGCTATCCTGCATACAGGAAGAGCTTTTGATAGTCCGAAGGGTCTCGACCAGAAACGTCACCCATTCCTTCACTCCAGAGATGCTGCCTGTCACGCTGAGTTACTCCAGCATTTTGTGTCTATCTTCGATTTAAACCAGCATCTGCAGTTCTTTCCTGCACAGGAGCTGTTTATATATTTTTTGCTACCTCCACCTTATACTCGCGTGTACTCGCTAGAATTTAGAAGATTGAGGGGGGATCTTATAGAAACTTACAAAATTCTCAAGGGGTTGGACAGGCTAGATGCAGGAAGATTGTTCCCAATGTTGGGGAAGTCCAGAACAAGGGGTCACAGTTTAAGGATAAAGGGGAACATTTTTAGGACAGAGATGAGAAAAAAAAATTGACACAGAGAGTGATGAATCTCTGTAATTCTCTGCCACAGAATGTAGTTGAGGCCAGTTCATTGGTTATATTTAAGAGGGAGTTATGCCCCTGTCCCACTTAGGAAACCTGAACGGAAACATCTGGAGACTTTGCGCCCCACCCAAGGTTTCCGTGCGGTTCCCGGAGGTTCCCGGAGGTTTTTGTCAGTCTCCCTAATGGTCGAAAGTGGTTTCCGCTTCTTCTATGTTCCGGCGATTATTTAAAAAAATTCAAAACCAGCCGCGACTAAAAATAGGTTGCCGTTTAAAAAATCGGTAATTTTTTAGTCGAAGCCGGTTGCGATGCTAGTTGAAGGTGGTTGCCGGAGGTTGCAGGTAGTGGAAAGTCTTAACTTCCACTACCTGCAAGCACCTGCAACCTCCGGCAACCACCTGGCAACCACCTGCAACCTCCGGCAACCACCTTCAGCTAGCATCGGAACCGGCTTCGACTAAAAAATTACCGATTTTTTAAACGGCAACCTATTTTTAGTCGCGGCCGGTTTTGAATTTTTTGAAATAATTGCCGGAACATAGAAGAAGCGGAAACCACTTTCGACCATTAGGGAGACTGACAAAAACCTCCGGGAACCTCCGGGAACCGCACGGAAACCTTGCTGATCAAATAATTTCACCAGTAGCTTGAACACACAATCAAGTCTGACAATCCAGAGCATGTTGGACTGCTAGTTTATCAGAACACTGCTGGATTCCTTACAACACTAATTATACTTCAGAAGTATTTTGAATGATTGATTGAAAGATGCAGCATGTAAAGCACTTGGGCGCACCGAGTCTATGCCAACCATCAATCAGCCGTTCACACTATTTCAATGTTGCCCTATTTTGGCATCCACTTACTACACACTTGGGGCAATATATTGAGGCCAATTAACCTACAAACCCACCCGGCTTTGGGATGTGGGAGTAAACCAGAGCACCCGGAGGAAACTTACATGGTTGTAGAGAGAATGTTTAAATGCTACACGGAAAGACACAAAGACAGAGGTCAGGGTTGTACCAGGGTCCTGGGCACTGTGAAGCAGCAGCAGCTCTACCAGCTGCGTTATTGTGCCACCCAATGTCATCGTTGATTAAGAGCTTTGGGCAAAATTTGTGTAAATATGAAACATTTCAGCATGGAAATTGTACCTGTGGCCGAACTTGCCCTTGCCGAACAAGATGCCCCATCTGTGATGTAATTAAAGTGAAGGGGGAGATGTGATGTATATGTAACATAAATGCCAGTGCTCCTTGAGGCCAAAAGCAGAAGCAGGCAAATGTGCCGGTGCCTCGTGACTGGGGTCAGGTGACCTTCTAGAAGTTTCCTGGTTGTGCAGATTAAATCCCTCTTACAAGATGTCGGACGTGTATTCATTGTGCTAGTCACAACAAGGTCTTATGGAAGAACGCCTGGAACAACAACAACAGGTGTGGTTTCGTGCCAAACCAACCGAGTGGCAACGTAGCCGTATTGCAAGAGAAAATCTGTCCCTCGGAGCTTCGTCATCTCTATCCCGAGCGATACTGAGTTCTGCACTAACAGGAAGGACATACGACCTGCGCATGAAGCAGCTGAGACATGCCCTGGCAACACGCAGCAGACAAGCGCAAACACTCTCCCACAAGGAGGAACCCTCTCCCAGCAGGAGCTAGTCTCCCAGACTCAAGAGAACTATCACAGGCCGTATCACAAGGTGCTGTGGTGGGGGAATCGGCTCAAAGTGTGCCAAACCACACACACACACAACAGAAATACGACACAGAATTAGTTGGAAATACGACTTGCACGACAAGTGGGCAATTGTCGAAACCCCCAACTCGACTTGTTATGTAAAATTGTTGGGCAATTATTTTATAGTTTTGTAGTATGAAGAGCACCGTGTTATTTGTGGTACTTCACCCACATTAAATTGATTAAAGGTTCAAGTTATTAGTTTTGATCCCAACGTTGAAGGGGGAGATGTGATGTAATTAAAGTGAAGGGGGAGATGTGATGTATATTTAATATAAAATAAAAGCGCCCCTTGAGGCCAAAAGCAGAAGCTGGCAAATGTGCCGGTGCCTCGTGACTGAGGTCAGGTGACCTTCTAGAAGTTTCCTGATTGTGCAGATTAAATCCTTCTTGCAAGATATCAGACCGTATTCATTGTGCTAGTCACAACAGGGTCTTACGGAAGACATTACACCATCTACACAGACCCCACCTGCCTGTGTTTGGCCCTCTAAATCTTCCTTATCCATTGATCTGTGCAAATGTATTTTAAATGTTGCTGCAATACCTGCCTCAAATACCTCCTCTGGCAGCACCAGATGTTTACCATTCCTTTTTTAAGTTCAGTGATACTGCGTGGAAACAGGCTCTTTGGCCCACTGAGTCTGCGCTGACCAACGAACATGCGTACACTATCCTCCACACTAGGGACAATTCATCTACAAACCTGCATGTCTTTGGAATGTGGGAGAAAACCCGAGCACCTGGAGAAAACCACATGGTCACAGGCAACGTCCTTGTAAATCTTCTCTGCACTCTTTCTCGCTTAACAACATCCTTCCTACAGCAAGGTGACCAAAACTGAACACATTACTCCAAATGCGGACTCACCAATGTCTTGTACAACTTGTAACATAACAACCCAACGTCTAGACTCAATACCTTGACTGATGAAGGCCAATGTACTGAAAACCTTCTTGAACACCCGACCTACCTCTGACGCCACTTACAAGGAATTATGTTCCATTAGCCATATCTCAGCTCGCTTGCCCAGTTGATCAAGAGCCTGCTGCAATTTCTGATCACCATCTTTGTAATCTATGATACCACCCACTTTGGTGCCATCTACAATCTTACAATCATGCCCTCTACATTATCATCCAAATTGTGGACATGTATACAAATCGTTGAGAGAAGTTATTTATTGCAATGTTATCATGGTGTGTTAATTCCTAACTGATGTGGGGCCATAAAATGTGAGTCCACAGGTACTTTGGGTTACAGTATGAACCTTGCAATGAAGAATGAATGTTCTCCGTACATTGAACCTTTTTAAATGTCGATTTTATGTGGCTAAACCTATCACCTATCATCTAACTAGTCTAAGTTTAAGACAATGGAGAAAACACAAACAATTTACTTGTACTCACTGCTTTCTAAACCAAAATGAGCTCTGATGCAAAATGGAAATTCATCCCATTTATTTTTTGAGTGGGGAGGAAGGAGAAAAAGAATAGGTTCACGTGGATATGATGCATCCAGCAGAGGGTGGGGGAGCGCAATCACCTGCTCATTCAATGTGTGTCTTATCAATGCACGTTCTAATTAGCTTGCCATCATTTCCATAGCAACAGCCCGTGGCTCTGCAGCTGTAACTATGGAAATCATGCCTGACCAACTGGAACATATGCTCTGAACTGATACACTTAAATCAACTCTAGCTTGATAATTCTGTACACCTACACAACTTTATTTGGTCTTTACAATATTGGTGTGTGTGTATGCAGCTAACTATTGAACCACACATATATATATATATACACACACAAACATACACATATTAATATATACGTGTTTGTGTGTGTGTGTGTGTGTATACATGTGTGGGTATACATGTGTGTGTGCGTGTGTGTGTGTGTGTATATATATTCATGTGTGTGTGTGTGTATATATTTGTGTGTGTGTATATACACACACATACACAAATATACGTGTCTGTGTGTGTCTGTGTGTCTGTGTGTGTGTCTGTGTGTGTGCGTCTGTGTGTGTGTCTGTGTGTGTGCGTCTGTGTGGCTGTGTGGCTGTGTGTCTGTGAGTCTGTGTGTGTAGGAAGTAGGGAGGAACTGCAAATGCTGGTTTACACCAAAGATAGACACAAATTGATTGAGCTATAATAGATAGACAGATAGGCATATATTTACATATTTGAAAGACAGCAAGCTTCAGGTATGATGCTCAGATCTGCTTCAATGTGTTCCTCTCTGTATTCATTTTGATCTATAATAATTATGATGCACATTTATAGTTCACAAAATACCTAATGAACATGGGAAAGAATCAGTCCAAAGATGTATTTTTCATTTGTTACCAATTTCCTTTCCACTCTTTCACCAGTAAGCTACATAGAAGGAGCAATCGTGGACCATGAAATGAAAAGAAAATAGTGCCATCACCCTGTCTGCCTTCCTACTGTCATGTATATTTATATGAATAAGTTTATTGGCCAAGTATTCACATACAAGGAATTTGCCTTGGTGCTCCGCCCACAAGTGACAACATGACATACAGTGACAGTTAGGAATGACACATAAAACATTAAACATTAATAATAAAACATGTGAATTAAATAAAATACCAGAGGAGGCTACATATTTTTGGTTATTGAGTAGAGCTACTACTCGTAGAAAAAAACTGTTTTTATGTCTGGCTGTGGCAGCTTTGACAGTCCGGAGTTGCCTTACAGAGTGAAGTGATTCAAAGAGTTTGTGGCCAGGGTGAGAGGGGTCAGAGATGATCTTGCCCGCTCGCTTCCTGACCCTTGCAGTGTACAGATCGTCTGTACATGGAGGGAAGGTTGCAGCCAATAACCTGATTGGACGATTCACTGCAGCCTCCGGATATTGTACTTGGTGGCTGAGCCAAACCAGACCATGATGGAGAAGGTGAGGGCAGACTCTACGATGGCCGTATAGAATTGGACCATCATTGCCTGTGGCAGATTGTGCTTCCTCAGCTGCTGCAGGAAGTACATCCTCAGTTGTGCCTTTTTGACTGTGGAGTTGATGATGGCCCCTCATTTATAAATATATTTAAGGTATACATGTACATATACATTTTTCTGTGTTCAGCAGCATGATCGGATTTAGCCCTCACTCTTTGGAACATGGGAGTGGCTGCCCACCTAGCACCATTGCATAGACAAAAAAGCTGGAGTAACTCAGTGGGGCAGGCAGCATATCTGGAGAGAAGGAATGCATGACGTTTCAGGTCGAGACCCTTCTTCAGACATCTGAAGAAGTGTCTCGACCCGAAACGTCACCCATTCCTTCTCTCCAGAGATGCTGCCTGCCCCGCCTAGTTACTCCAGCTTTTTGTGTCTATCTTCGGTTTTAACCAGCATCTGCAGTTCCTTGCTATGCAGAGCACCAGCGCATTGGGCCTTCACACCTGCTTACACTATGCAGCTAACTGTTGAACTTTGAATTAATGATATTATTAAGGGAGGCAGGCAGGCACATTATGGTGTATAAAATAGATGGGTGGATGGGTGAATTATGAATGTAAATAAAGCATGGCCCTGAAGGCTTTACTTTCAAGTTTGCTTAAAATAAAACTGCTTAGATCAGTGGTCTCGTGTGGAAAAGGCCATCGCTCTATACTGGTAAAACTCATAGATAAACATTAGACAGTGAAACTAAATCCACAGAGTCAACATAATTACAGACACATTTGCTAATAGGTGAGCTACTAAATGAGTACTTTGCATCTGTAGTCACCAGGGGAAAGACATGGAGGACTGTGAGATTTGTGTGGGGAATAGTAATATGCTATGGCAAGAAGGAGATGGTGTTGGGGCTCGCTATTAGCATTAGTTCAGTTTAGTTTATTGCCGAGGTACAGCAAAAAGCTTTTTGTTGCGTGCTAACCAGTCAGCAGAAAGGCAATACATGGTTACAATCATCCCATTTACAGTATTATAGATACATGATGAGGGAATAACGTTTAGTGCAAGGTAAAGCCAGCAAAGTCCAGTCAAGGATAGTCTGAGGGACATCTGAGAGGTAGATAGTAGTTCAGCACTGCTCTCTGGTTGGGGTAGGATGATTCAGTTGCCTAAGGTGGATACATCCTGAGGGCCACATGGGATCTATCCCAGGTTACTGACGGAGGCAGGAGAAGAGATTGAAGGGGCCTTGATGGAGATTTGTTATCTTCTCTGGCCACTAGCAAGGCCCCGGAGGTCTAGAGAGAAACCAATGAAGAAGGGTCTCGACCCGAAATGTCACCTATTCCTTCTCCTCCAGAGATGCTGCCTGTCCCGCTGAGTTAATCCAGCATTTTGTGTCTATCTTCGAGAGAAACCAATGTTATTCCTTTGTTTTAGAAGTGAGAAGGAGATAAAGCAGTAAATTACGGAGCAGTGAGCCTCATGCCAGTGGTAGAGAAGGTATTGGAGTGGATGTTTTTTCAACTTTGTAATTCTTCCCACCTGTTGCACTTCCTCTGGCAGCTCATTCCGTTTACTCTTATCCTCTGTGTGGAAATATTTTCACTCAGGTCCCCCTGTAAATCTTTTATCACTCATCTTAAATCTATGCCCTCTAGTTTTGGATTCTGCTACCCTGGGGAAAAGATGGAGACCATTCCCCAGTCCAAATCCCTGAGCTTACTCTGAATTCTGGAGTAGCTGGACAACAAGGACACCAATCTCCTCTCCGTTGACCACAACACTGCCTTCAACATTATAATCCCGACTAAATCCATCTCCAAACTTGGAACCAGGAGTCAGCACCCAACTCTTCTGGATCCTCAATTTCCTGATCCATAGGTCAAAATATTAGGTGACAAAATATTCTCCATGATAATCTGAACATTGGAGCCCCACAGGAATGCATCTTCAGCCCCCAATGATGCCCCTTATACATGCACAGCTGTGCAGTCAAATTCTTCTCATACTCTATTTACAAGTTTGCAGATGACACCAGATGAAGACGGAGTGCATGAAGGAAATAGAGAACTTGGTAACATGATGCCAAGGCAACAATCTCTCCCTCAATTTCAGTAAACAAAGAAGCTAGTCATCAACTTCATAAAGCAGGGTTGAGTACATGCCACAGTCTATCACATTCCATCAGAAAGTCAGGATTTGAATTTCCCTCTGAAGGCCAACATGAGCTGAGATGGAATCTTGTTCTAAACTTCTGTCTTGGCCTCAAGACAGATCTTCAAAGATATGTGCAGCAGGAACTTGAAGTTGGTGACTTTCTTCACCACTGACCCATCAATGAAGGACAGGTTTCAGCTTCCCTCTTCTAAAGTCAACAATTATCTCCTTGGTCTTGCTGATGTTGAGAGCAAGGTTGTTGTTCTGGCACCATCCAATCAGATTATCAATCTCCCTACTATACTCCGACTCATCATTACCTTTAATTCACCCAACGAAAGTGGTGTCATTGACAAATTTAAAAATGGCATTGGCACCATGTCTGGCTACACAATCATGGGCGTTGAGTGAGTAGAGGAGGGGTCTGAGCACACAACATCTGAGATACTTCTGTGCTGATGGGTATTGAAGAAGAGGTGTTGTTGCCATTTCATATTGATTGTGGTTTGTCAATGAGGAAGTTGAGTTCCCTGAATTTGATAATAAGTTTGGAGTGGATGATGGTATTGAATGCCGAACTGCAGTCGATGAACAACAGCCTGACGTATGTGTGCTTATTGTCCAATGCAAGGTGGATAGCCATGGAGATTTTGGTCTAGTCTTATCTACATTGCTAAATCTCTGTTCTTGACCGCTTTTGTCCGTCTGTGCTGCGATTTTCAAGAGAACGCCGCCACCTATGGCCGTCATTGTTGGCCACCTCGCTCAGAGCCCCCCTCCGCCTCATTTGTGCCAAGGATTTTTCCCGTCGATGAAAAATGACAGAGATATTAATGTTTTTACAAAATTCATCATTCTCTCTGCTGCCCCTGCCGGAGGGAGGGGGAGGGACTATAAAACCAGGAAGTGGTGTGCCTCAATTAGTCTGTGCAAGATGGAGCTCTGTCAATTAGTCTCTGTCACTGAGCTCTGAATGACACTGAACAAATGTCTACATCACTAGTGAGCACCCTTAATGTGGTTTGAAAATAAATATATGGTTAGTTTGAAGTAAAAAAGCACTGCCTGCAAATGGTTGTTTGGGTTTGGGTTGAAGTAAAAAGGCACTCTCTCTCTCTCTTTCTCTCTCCCCTCCTCTCTCCCCACCTCTCTCTCTCTCCCTTTCCCTCTCTCTTTCTCTCTCTCCCCCCTGTCTCTCTCCCTTTCTCTCACTCTCTCTCCCTCTCCCTCCTCCTCTCTCCCTATCTCTCTCCCCCTCTCTTCCTCTCTCTCCCCCCTCTCCCCTCCTCTCTCACTCCCCCTCCTCCCCCCCCTTTCCCCCCCCTCCTCCCTCTCCCCCCCTCTCCCCCCCTCTCTCCCCCCCTCTCTCCCCCCTCTACTCTCCCCCCTTCTCCTCGCTTACCCCCCCTCCTCCTCTCTCCCCCTCTCCTCTCCCCCTCCTCCCTCCTACCCCCTCTCCCTCTCTTCCACCCCCTCTCCTCTCTCTCCCTTCCCCTTTCCTCTCTATCCCCCCTCTCTTCTCTCCCCCCTCTCCCCCCTTCTCCTCTCCCCCCTCCTCTCCTCCCCCCTTTCCTCTACCCCTCCTCCCCCCCTCTCCTCCCCCTCTCCTCTCCCCCCTCTCCACTCCCACCCTCTCCTCCCCCCCCCCCCCTCCCCCCTCTCTGTCTCCCTCTCCCCTTCTCCTCACTCCCCCTCTCCTCCCCCCTCTCCTCTTTCCCCCCCTCCTCTCCCCCTTCTCCTCTACCCCCCTCTCCTCTCCCTCCTCTCCTCTCCTCCCTCCCCCTCTCCTCTCCTCCCTCCTCCCCTCTCCCCCTCTCTCTCTCTCCTCCTCTCCTCTCCTCCATCCCCCCACACCCACCCTCCCTTCCTCCCCTAAACCCCCTCCCCTCCACACCCCCTAACCTCCCTCTACCCTCCCCCCTCCCTCCCCCTCCCTGCTCCCCACTTCTCCCCCCTCACCCCCTCTCAGCACCCCCCTCTCTCTCCCCCTCACTCTCACCCTCTCTCTCTCCTCCCCCCCCTCACCCACCCATCCTCTTATCCTCCTCTCCACCCCCTATCCCTCTTGCCCCTCTCTCTGTGTGTCCTCTCTCTCTGTCTCTGCCCCTCTCTCTGCCCTCACTCTCTACCCCCGCCCCCCCCCGCCCCCTCTCTAGATGTGACTGCAAGTTGGGGGCCATGCGTCAGAAGATAGGGTGTTTATGGGGTAAAAGGAGCAAAATAATAATATTAATAATATCAAGGGGGTAATTAGCGTGAGTGTGGGAGGGGGGGGGGAGATAGTTAGTGTGTGTGATGCTGCATGCCACCCCCCCCCCCCACAACCGCATGTTGGGGGAACAGACCCAAGGGGTCTGCACTTGGTCTAGTCTTATCTACATTGCTAAATCTCTGTTCTTGACCGCTTTTGTCCGTCTGTGCTGCGATTTCCGAGAGAACGCCGCCACCTACGGCCATCATTTTTGGCCACCTTGCTCAGAGCCCCCCTCCGCCGCATGTGTGCTGAGAATTTTTCCAGTTGATGAAAAATGACAGAGATATTAATGTTTTTACACAATTCCCCATTCTCTCTGCTGCCCCTGCTGGAGGGAGGGGGAGAGACTATAAAACCAGGAAGTGGTGTGCCTCAATCAGTCTCTGCAAGTGGTGTGCCTCTGCAACATGGAGGGCACTCTGAGCTCTGAATGACACTGAACAAATTTCTTCACTACTGTGAGTAAGTACCCTTAATGTGGTTTGAAAATAAAATATGGTTAGTTTGAAATAAAAAAGCACTGCCTGCAAATGGTTGTTTGGGAGGGGTTTGGGTTCCTCTCTATCCCCACCTCTCTCTCCCTATACCCCCCTCTCCTCTCCCTTCCCCCCTCTTCGCTTCCTCCTCTCTCCCCTCTCCTCTCCCCTCCCCCTCTCCTCTCCTCTCCCCCCCCTCCACTCCCCCCCCCCTTCTCTCTCTCCCCCTCTCCTCTCCCCCTCTCCTCTCCCCCCACTTCTCTCCCCTCTTTTTCCTCCCATCCATCCCCTCCCCCACCGTCCCTCCCCTAAACCCTGCTCCCCTCCACACACCCCTACCCCCTCCCTCCACCCTCCCTGCTCCCCACCGTCCCCCTCCCCTCACCTCACCCCCCTCTCAGCACACCATCTCTCCCCCCCTCGCCCCCCTTTCTCTCCCCCTGCTTGAAGCTGAAAGGCACTACTTACTGCAAATGGTGGTTTGGGTGCTTTGGCTGTCAGGACTGTCTTATGAAGAAAGACTGGATAGACTTGGTTTATACTCTCTAGAATTTAGGAGATTGAGAGGGGATCTTATAGAAACTTACAAAATTCTTAAGGGGTTGGACAGGCTCGATGCAGGAAGATTGCTCCCGATGTTGGGGAAGTCCAGGACAAGGGGTCACAGCTTAAGGATAAGGGGGAAATCCTTTAAAACCGAGATGAGAAGAACTTTTTTTCACACAGAGAGTGGTGAATCTCTGGAACTCTCTGCCACAGAGGGTAGTCAAGGCCAGTTCATTGGCTATATTTAAGAGGGAGTTAGATGTGGCCCTTGTGGCTAAGGGGATCAGAGGGTATGGAGAGAAGGCAGGCACAGGATACTGAGTTGGATGATCAGCCATGATCATATTGAATGGCGGTGCAGGCTCGAAGGGCCGAATGGCCTACTCCTGCACCTAATTTCTATGTTTCTATGTTTCTAAGTTGAAAGGCACTACTTACTGCAAATGGTGGCTTGGGAGCTTTGGCGTGGTTGAAAGGCACTACTTACTGAAACTGGTGGCTTGGGTGTTTTGCTTGAAGTTGAAAGGCACTCCACATGGTGGCTTGGGTGCTTTGGCTTGAAGTTGAAAGGCACTACTTACTGCAAATGTTGGCTTGAAGTTGAAAGGCACTAACTGCAAATGGTCGCTTGGGCACTTTGGCTTGAAGTTGAAATGCACTATTTAATGCAAATGGTGGCTTGGGAGCTTTGGTTTAAAGTTGAAAGGCACTACCTACTGCAAATGGTGGCTTGGGAGCTTTGGCTTGAAGTTTAAAAAAAATCACCATTCTCTCTGCTGCCCCTGCTGGAGGTAGGGGGAGGGGCTATAAAACCAGGAAGTGGTGTGCCTCACCCAGTCTCTGGAAGATGGATGAAGCCAAGGGTCACGTCTCTCTGAGCTCTGAATAACACTGAACAAATGTCTACACAACTGTGAGTACCCTTAATGTGGTTTGAAAATGAAAATATGGTTTGTTTGAAGTAAAATGGCACTGCCTGTAATGGTTGTTTGGGTGCTTTGCCTTGAAGTTGAAAGGCACTACTTACTGCAAATGGTGGCTTGGGTGTTTTGGCTTGAAGTTGAAAGGCACTACTTACTGCAAAGGGTGGCTTGGGTGTTTTGCTTGAAGTTGAAAGGCACTACTTACTGCACATGGTGGCTTGGGTGCTTTGGCTTGAAGTTGAAAGGTACTTCTTACTGCAAATGGTGGCTAGGGTGCTTTGGCTTGAAGTTGAAAGGCATTACTTACTGCAAATGGTGGCTTGGGTTTTTTTGGCTTGAAGTTGAAAGGCACTACTTACTGCAAAGGGTGGCTTGGGTGTCTTGCTTGAAGTTGAAAGGCACTACTAACTGCAAATGGTGGCTTAGGTGCTTTGGCTTTAAGTTGAAAGGCGCTACTTACTGCAAATAGTGGCATGTAGTTGAAAGGCACTACTTACTGCAAATGGTGGCTTGGGTGACATGGCTTGAAGTTGATAGGGACTGCAAATGGTGGGGTGGGTGCTTTGGCTTGAAGTTGAAAGGCACTACTTACTGCAAATGGTGGATTGGGTGCTTTGGCTTGAAGTTAAAAGGCACTACTGCAAATGCACTACTGCAAATGCACTTACTTCCTGTTTGCACTGTATATTGATTTTAGTTAAAACGCTACCACTTACAGCTGTGACGTTTGGCCATCTTACTCAGTCCCCCCTCCGCTGAGCAGGTGCAGAGAATTCTTCCCATCAATGACAAATAAAAGTGTTATTAGTGTTTAAAAAATGTTGAGAATCTCTCTCCTGTCAATCACGCCCTGAAAGCCACACCTTTTCTGGTGGGAGGGGGAGGGGTTATAAAACCAAGAAGTGTGGGTGTGGCTCAGTCTCTGCATGATGGGGGAGGGAGAGGTCATGACTCTGTCTGAGCTGTGAATCAACTGAACACACTGAATGTCTACTGAACTGTGAGTTTGGTGTTTTGTGTGGTTTTATGGTGGTTTCACCCTGCATGAAATGGTATGAAGCTGCATTTGAATTTGGTGGCTTTGGACCCTGCTTGAAGTGGAAACTTTGGACCCTGCATGAAAGTGGTATGAAACTGCACTTGAATTTGGTTGCCTTGGATCCAGCTTGAAGTGGTATGAAACTGCACTTAAATTCGATGGCCTTGCACCCTGCTTGAAGTGGTTGGAAACTGCACTTGAATTTGGTGGCCTTGCACCCTGCTCATAGTGGTAAGAAACTGCATTTGAATTTGGTGGCATGGATTTGAATTTGGTGGCCTTGCACCCTGCTTGAAATGGAATTTCAAGGAATAGTCATGAGTCAACTGCCAGCCCACCAGCCATGAGTGAGCTGCCAGCAGATCAGGCTTGAGGGACTGGGCTGCCACCCCAAGAACCCATACTAGCACTCCAGAAAGCCCCCCCACTGGCCACCAATATTGGAATTGGTGGAGAGGTGGAATATTGCATCGGGGGACCAGCCCTCCCGTGTGAACATGGGACCCAATGGGTCCCACTTAGTCTAGTCAAGTCCTATAAACTAAAACAAATTAACTACAGCAGGTCTCTCAAGAGAATAGGGAGTCACCATCAATGTTAGCTCTGCAAAAGTTTCCAACTGCACTGACAAGATAACCAGTATCAAGTTCTCGCAGAAACCAAAACCCCTTACACGGAGGTTCAACTTACACTCAGTTAGATTTGATGAACAATCTATTTCAATTCCATGCAAAATACCAACCACCAAATCAGAAGATCTACCCTGAGCTGTTTTGGTAAAACTTAAGCAGTTGGACATATGTAACAATTCAAGCGTGTTCTCAAAGCCTCCTTAAAAAAGTGTAAGCTGCCGAGTTCACTACCAGATAAAATGAAGGCTTAACACTGAACAACATTCAAGTCTGAGGGTCCCACACAACAATCTCACTTCACATTCAAAGTCGCAAGCTTAAGCCCCTCTGCTGAGACTTGAGCCCCAAACTCCAGGTTGGCAGTCTGAAGGATTGCTGCAATTTAAGAGAGCTGTTTTATGTACGTGATCTTAAAATGAGGTCCAGTCCGCTCTCTCAGTCGCAAGAAATCCCAAGAAACGTTGTAATGAAGAGCAGAGAAGTAATTCCTGTTGGCCTGACCTATGGTTTTTACTCACTCCACTTTGCAAAGCAGAGCATCTAATTGTTAGCTTGCACACTTCAGTAACTGCTGCACACATCTGGAGAACTCAAGGTCATAAAAATGCTCTAAAAATACAAATCTTAAGGACAAAAGAATCAGGAGCTGCTGCTTGGCCACAACACTATGGCTGATGTGAAATTGGCCTTAGCTCCACCTTGTTCTCTGGTCCCAATAAGTTGATTCCCCAACAGATCAAACACTTCCTACCTCAGCTTTAATGTATTGAATGAATCAGCCCCCATAACCGTCTGTGGTGGAGAATACCCCAAAATATGAGCCCTCGGAGTAGAAATCCCCCCCCTCCCCTTCTTAAAGGGCATCTCCTTATTCTGAAACTATGCCCTCTTCTCCTAAATGCACGAATGAGGGGAAAATCCTGTCAGCATCCATCTTGACAAGCTGCTTCAGGATCTTCTGTTTCAATAAGATTGTATCTCATTGTTATAAATTCCTTTAATTGTTGGTCCAACCTTTGCTCAAAAAACAACCGTATCACAACCCAATAAATCTTCCCTTCACTGCCTCCAAATATAATTATATCCCTTCCTAAATACAATGGTCAAAACTGTACTCAATACTCCACGAGTGGTTCTGCTAATACCCTGTAAAGGACTTCCTTATGCTCATTTTCATCCTACATCAAGGCCAACATTCCACGTCTTCCCATTTGCTTGTTTTATTTTCGTTTATCTTTGCTTTCGGCTTCCGCTCCTTTTTTCGTCTTGGAGTTCGTGTACGTTATTCTTTAAACTTCCTTACATACCCACTTTATGCAGACTGGGTAAATGTTTATCCCACTGAAACATCTTTTGTTCCAATCAATATTTTTCATGAACCCATTTGCATCGCAGATGCTGTTTCTTAAATGCAAATCCACATGTATCCATTGGCTCCATTTATTTCCTATGGTTGGATTCAGCAATGCTTCCTTCATTGTGCAGGAAGGAACCGCAGATGCTGGTTTAAACCGAAGAGAGACACAAAATGCAGGGGTAACTCAGCGGGACAGACAGCATCTCCGGAGAGAAAGAATGGGTGACGTTCCAGACCTGAAGAAGGGTCTTGACCTGAAACATCACACATTCCTTCTATCCAGAGATGCTACCTGTCCTGCTGAGTTATTCCCGTGTCTATCTTCTGCTTCTTTCACTGTTGTGTTACAAACATGCTGATCTAAAGAACAGTCCTGCCAGCTGCTTTTTCATTGACCCTTACCGATTCCCATGTCTCACAGTTAGCACTTAAATTCATGTACAGCTCTGATTTAATTACAGGATCTATTAAACAAAAACGTTAAAGAACATGCTTTATGTCTGTGTTTCCTGATCTGATGAACATTTAGGCCCGCTGAGTTACTCCAGCATTGTCTATCTATTGAACGTTTAGGCCAAGCACGGTATTACGTTCAAAGCTCCACGTTTACACTTTGCAGACAATACACTTTCTCTGTCAATGACATTTAATTTTCTCTTCCTTAAGATTTGAGAATAAATGCGATGTTGCAGACTGTATATAATGGCTGTAAAGATAAGTGCTACAGATGGGATGTTTTTAAATGAGCTGTTTCTTTAACAGCACTACAGTTTTCTACAATACGTTGATTTTTCCCCATACCACCTGGATAAAATTGCAGTTAAAAAAAAAATACAACCATTGGTTGCTCTGTTGCTAAGGTCTCAGCATAGCAACCTATTCGATTATTTTAACGGCCCTGGATGTTGATATGACTGCAAGTAATGTAGCGACTAGGGAGGGAAAAATGCTCTATAATTATAGGACATGCTCCTCTGAATCCCACACTGGGTAAACCCAATAAAATAAAGCATTTTGTTGAGAGAATCACTGGAGAGAAACAGATGATCTGTGAATACCATCTGGGTTAGTTCTGAATACCATGCGTTGAGATTACCAACAGCTTGAGAAGACAGATCCAGAACAAAGGTTCCAGAACACGCACGAGAGATAGGAAGTGTAGAAAGGAACTGCAGATGCTGATGCCAAAGATAAGACAAAGTGCTGGAGTAACTCAGTGGGTCAGGCAGCATCTCTGGAGAAAAAGGATGGGTGACGTTTCGGGTCATAGTGTCAGAGACATAGAGTGATACAGTGTAGAAACAGGCCCTTCGGCCCAACTTGCCAACATCGGCCAACAATGTCCCAGCTACACTAGTCCCACTTGCCTGCGCTTGGTCCATATCCCTCTAAACCTGTCCTATCCATGTACATGTCCAATTGTTTGTTAAACAATGGGATAGTCCCAGGCTCAACTACCTCCTCTGGCAGCTTGTTCCATGCACCCACCAGCCTTTGTGTGAAAAGGTTACCCCTCGGGTTCCTATTAAATAATTTCCCCTTCACCTTGAACCTATGTCCTCTGGTCCTCGATTCCCCTACTCTGGGCAAAAGACTTTGCGCATCTACCCGATCTATTCCTCTCATGATTTTGTATACCTCTATAAGATCTCTCCTCATCCTCATGCGCTCCATGGAACAGACACAGCCTACTCAACCTCTCCCTTATAGTTCACACACTGGCAACATCCTCGTAAATCTTTTCTGAACCCTTTCAAGCCTGACAATATCTTTCCTATAACATGGTGCCCAGAACTGAACACAATATTCTAAATGCGGTCTCACCAACATCTTATCCAACTGCAACATGACCTCCCAACTTCTATACTCAATACTCTGACTGATGAAGGCCAAAGTGCCAAGAGTCTTTTTGACCACCTCATCTACCTGCAACTCGACCTTCAAGGAACCATGCACCTGTACTCCTAGATCCCTCTACTCTACAACACTACCCAGAGGCCTACCATTTACTGTGTAGATCCTGCCCTTGTTCGATGTCCCAAAATGCAACACCTCACACTTCTTTGTATTAAATTCCATCAACCATTCCTCCGCCCACATGGCCAATCGATCCAGATCCTGCTGCAATCTTTCACCACCATCTTCACTATTTGCAAAACCACTCACTTTTGTATCATCAGCACACTTGCTAATCTTGCCCTGTATGTTCTCAACCAAATCATTGATGTATATGACAAACAGTA
Organism: Leucoraja erinaceus; assembly: GCF_028641065.1. Classification (NCBI taxonomy): domain Eukaryota; kingdom Metazoa; phylum Chordata; class Chondrichthyes; order Rajiformes; family Rajidae; genus Leucoraja; species Leucoraja erinaceus. The sequence continues at coordinate 31,772,165 of NC_073396.1, forward strand.
ATGGGCCCAGCACTAGTCACAGGCCTCCAGTCCGAGAAGCAACCTTCCACCATTACCCTCTGCTTCCTTCCATGGAGGCAATTTTCTATCCATTCAGCTATCTCTCCTTGGATCCCATGCGATCTAACCTTCCAGAGCAGCCTATAATGTGGAACCTTGTCGAATGCCTTACTGAAGTCCATGTACACAACATCTACAGCTCTGCCCTCATCAACATTTCTGGTCACATCTTCAAAAAAAACAATTATATTTGTGAGACACGACCTCCAACAAACAAAACCATGCTGACTATCCTTAATCAGTCCTTGCCCATCCATTTGCCTGTATAACCTAGCCCTCAGAATACTCTCCAACTACACTCTCCGGCCTATAGTTCCCAGCATTTTCCCTGTAGCTCTTCTTGAAAAGAGGCACACCATTTGTCACCCTCCAGTCTTCCAGCACCTCTCGTGTATTGAAGTTCGACTCGTAAATTTCAACCAGGTCTCCCGCAATTTCCTCTCTAGTTTCCTACAATATCCTTGGATATACAGTATCAGGCCCTGGAGATTTGTCCACCTTCAAAAACGACAGTACCTTCAGTACTTCTTCGGTGGTAACCCTGACTGCTCTCAAGACATTTCCAGTGACTGCTCCAATTTCCTCCGTCCTACTGTCTTTCTCCAAATAAATACATGTACTTGATATTTGTTTCCAGAGAGTTTTCAAGAGAGAGTTACATTTAGCTCTAAAGGGCCTGTCCCACTTGGATGACCAAATCCACGAGTTTAGAAGACCCTAGATGAGTTGAAACAAAAGTCAAGGTCGTGTTGACTCGCCGAAGTAAAAGACCTCCTACGACTATGTCGAAAACCTCCTACAACTATGTCTACGACCTCCTACGACCTCAGTCTTCCACACCTAAGACCAACTACGACAAGCTACGAGTGGAAAATGATCACATGATAAAATAATGTCATGTTTGCTTTTTTTTTCTCGGGCCAGTTGCCGACCTACAACTACCTACGACTACCATCACAACCTACTACGACCTACCTACGAGTAAAACATTTCAAGTTTTTCCATGCCAACTTTTTTTTTACTCATGGCCATTTTTTATCAGGCTGGAAAAAACGCTGCGGCCTACTTGAGGCCACGAGTACGCAGAGAGGGGATTTATCGCAGTCGCTGCCTCAAAAAGGCTGGCAGTATCATCAAAGACCCACATCATCCTGGCCACACACTCATCTCCCTGCTACCTTCAGGTAGAAGGTACAGGAGCCTGAAGACTGCAACAACCAGGTTCAGGAATAGCTACTTCCCCACAGCCATCAGGCTATTAAACCTGGCTCGAACAAAACTCTGATTATTAATAACCAATTATCTGTTATTTGCACTTTATCAGTTTATTTATTCATGTGTGTATATATTTATATTACGGTATATGGACACACTGATCTGTTTTGTAGTAAATGCCTACTATGTTCTGTTGAGCTGAAGCAAAGCAAGAATTTCATTGTCCTAGCTGGGACACATGACAATAAACTCACATTAACTTTAACTTGAACTTGAGACCACTCACGAGCATGAGGAAGAATTACGAAGACTTCCTACGACCTCCTACGACCTTGTGGCAACCATGCTGCGAGTATGAGTCAAGGGCAAACTCAGCAGAGGTCGCCAATTAGGTCGTGAAAGTGTGACAGGGGCTTTAGGGCTAACGGAATCATGGGATGTGGGGAGAAAGCAGGAATGGTGCAGGCTCGAACGTCCGAATGGCCTACTCCTGCACCTATTTTCTATGTTTCAATGTTTCTAACCTTGGATCACCTTTGCAGCAGATTCTGTGCAGACTGATCCGCAGAAGGCCCACATGCTAGGTTTTAACCAGAGATACTGAGTTCTCTGCACCAGGTTTGCTCTGGGCTCACGATGACCTTCACACCACTGATGCCGCTGTATTGACTAAAACAGAACATGGAAAACCACCAAGTTTTCAGAGAGTTGACACATTTTATAGTAAGTGATAATATGACTAGATTAGTGCGCTCGGAGGTACGGGGTTAAGATCGTAAATGCAGGGGGAAATTACTGCATGATCTTTTTATTAAACAACCACAACAAACCAGTTTTACAATTACCGTTCATTAAAAATGTGTGCAATTATAAGAAAGGAAGTTCTATTAAAATAAAAGAGATATTATAAGAAAGAACTACTGAACAAGCTGTGATATATTGAGATGACATACAATTTTGCAGAAATTTCAGCAGAAAGCATTCTTCCAATTGAAGGATCATGTCAGAAATTTTACCAATTTAGAAAGCTAATCATTGAACAAATCACAGATGCAATTTAATTCGAACAAATAGTGATAGTTTACTTGATTAACATTTTACAGTCACATCAAATGCTGAAAAATTTTAAAGCTAATTATTGTCAGGGTTTGGTAAAAGATCCTTTAATCTAAGTAACTGACCAGTTTTTCCAATGTCGGCGAAGACCTCACGTAATTAGCTGAGATCAATACTATTTAAAATGTAGACATTGAATTATTGATGACTGATACCAAAGGATGATTGCCATAATTCCTCAATAATTCCATAATTCCTCAATAACCATATAACCATATAACAATTACAGCACGGAAACAGGCCATCTCGACCCTTCTAGTCCGTGCCGAACACATAATCTCCCTAGTCCCATATACCTGCGCTCAGACCATAACCCTCCATTCCCTTCCCATCCATATAACTATCCAATTTATTTTTAAATGATAAAAACAAACCTGCCTCCACCACCTTCACTGGAAGCTCATTCCACACAGCCACCACTCTCTGAGTAAAGAAGTTCCCCCTCATGTTACCCCTAAACTTCAGTCCCTTAATTCTCAAGTCATGTCCCCTTGTTTGAATCTTCCCTACTCTCAGTGGGAAAAGCTTTTCCACGTCAACTCTGTCTATCCCTCTCATCATTTTAAAAAACCTCTATCAAGTCCCCCCTTAACCTTCTGCGCTCCAAAGAATAAAGACCTAACTTGTTCAACCTTTCTCTGTAACTTAGTTGCCGAAACCCAGGCAACATTCTAGTAAATCTCCTCTGTACTCTCTCTATTTTGTTGACATCCTTCCTATAATTAGGCGACCAAAATTGTACACCATACTCCAGAATTGGCCTCACCAATGCCTTGTACAATTGTAACATTACATCCCAACTTCTATACTCAATGCTCTGATTTATAAAGGCCAGCACACCAAAAGCTTTCTTTACCACCCTATCTATATGAGATTCCACCTTCAGGGAACTGTGCACAGTTATTCCCAGATCCCTCTGTTCAACTGCATTCTTCAATTCCCTACCGCATCTGCATCCTGTTCTGAAACAACAATGTTGGCACCAATGTCCACCCATCAAGGTTTTACATTTTGTTTGCAGCCCAAGAGAATAAAAGAAAAACAAGATGCAAGATGTACAGTCTAACAGGGAGTCACTGCAGTGGCAAATGATGAGATTTTAGCCTCAGGTGTTACTCAAATTAAACTGATGACAATGCAAAAAAAAAGCAACAAGAATCAGCCTTTAAGTATATTTGCTTGTAGAGTACAGTTACATGATAGATTTGTTTTATGTTCAGCTTTCCCCCCACTGGGTAAAGGTAATAGCTAAAGCATGTCAAATACTTTAAGATTCATGTGTCTCAATATGAACAGTAATGTTTGAATCTATCATTGCTATGTTTTGAATGCTAGATTACAGCGGAGAGCAAAAAACAAACAGCTGGAGGAACTCAGGGGATCAGGCAAAGTCGGTGGAGGGAAATGGATTCAACGTCTTTGGTTGAGACCTTTCATCTGGACTGAAAGAGTGGAGGGGATATTGCCAGTATAAAGAGATGAGGGTGTGTAGCAAGACTTTGCAAGCAATAGGTGGACCCACGTGAGGAAGGACGGGTTGGTGAATGGAGTCATTCAGGTTGGGAAAAGAGGGGTGGAGACAGTTTTAAGGACAGGTTCTTCCCAGCAACTGACCCATCCTGCCGCAACTAGGGGGCAGTCCTCAACTACTATCTATCTCATCGGGGACCCTCTGGCTATCTTTGATCGGGGTTTACTGGCTTTACCTTGCACTAAACGTTATTCCGTTAACATGTATCTGTGCACTGTGAATGGTGAACGATTGTAATCATGTATTGTCTTTCCGCTGTCTGGTTAGCATGCAACAAGAGCTTTGCACTGTACCTCAGTATACGTGACAACAAACTAAAACTCAGATGGTGACGGAGATGGGGAGCTGAATGGTGGAGGGAACCACTTGTTTAAGATGATGGAATCGGATGGGAAAGGAAGGTGTGGTATGAGATCAAATATGGGAATGTGGGGGGGGGGGGGGGGGGGGGGGGGGGGGGGGGGTGATGAGAGGAGTGGGGGGTGGACAGATGAAGTGGGGGCGGGGAAGAATCTGGATAAGAGGCCTTGGATGTCTATGGGAAGGAAAGAGATGTGTGGGGAAGATGTGGGTAGATAAGGATGGAGAGAAAGACCAAGGGGATCAGATTTCCTGAAACTGGAGACTTCAATGTTCATGCCAATGGCCATGTAGTGGGATGTAGACCTCCAGACGGAATATGAGGCTCTGTTTCTCTAGTTTGTGATTGGTCTCAACCTGGCAGTGAATGAGGCGCTGGGCAGAGGTAGGCTGGTGTGGGAAACTGGAGGGGAATTGAAATGGCAAACAACTGTGTGCTCCAGGTTGTGATGGTCGACAGAGAGGTGTTGCTTGGCCAAGCGGTCACTTAGATATTTACTTGTGGGAAATACACTAGTTGGGAGATTTAAACAAGTGGAATCTATGAGAAGGCATGTTGAATTTAGCTGAAGTTGAAACAGGAAATGCTGGAAACATACAGTAGTTAGAGTCAACATGTCGAGTCAAAGACCTTTCATCAAGATCTTCAATGTGAAGCATTACATTTTTCTTTACCGATACTGGTTGATATCCAAGTGTGCACAGGAATTTGTATTTTATTAAAGGTTATTATTTATTGAATTCACCTTTTGGAAGCAAGAAGTTACCTTTGCTCATTCCATACTCATGCTCTTGAATAAGACTGAAAGTTAGCTTTTGTAAACATACACTTCAGTATACACAAGAGCTAGGAAAGGTAAAAAATGAAAAGGTTTGATTATTTTTCCCTGCAACAAGAGGCAATATTTTGTGTAAAATGCCCAAGAGAGCTGTCATATTTCTCAGACTTTTGACCAGCATTTCATACATAAAACACAAAGCGCTGGAGAAACTCAATGGGTCAACGAGCATTTGTGGAAGGAATGAACAGATGACTTTTTGGGTCAGGACCCTTCTTCAGACCGATTGTCTGAATTGAGTCCATTCCCTCCACAGATGTTGCCTGACCCACTGAGTTCCTCTAGCCTAAGACTCCAGCATCTGCAGTTTCTTGCGTCTCCTTTTCTTGCATAAATCCCATTGAGATTGGATATCCAGTGACAATTTACTCAACACTTCACTCCTCGGAACCTGTTCACCAACAACAAGCACAAATTAGTCAACCATGATCTCCAGGTTGTTGATGGGAAGCCTCAGTGATGATAATACCATTGGATGTCAAGCAAAAGTAGTTATACTCTCTGAAAGGGTTTTGATCAGCTGGGCAAGTCAGCTGAGGAATGGCCCACTTGCCCAGCCACCGTTTGCCTACCTCTCTCCTCTCACTAAAGTTCATAAGTGATAGGGGCAGAATTTTGGTAATTCGGTCCATCAAGTCTGCTGCTCCATTCAATCATGGCTGATCTATCGTTCCCTCCTAACCCCATTCACCTGCCTTTCCCCCATAACCCCAGACACCTTTACTAATCAAGAAGCTATCTATCTCTGCTGTTAAAAGTGTCTGTCCTTCTCTGTCCTTCTACCGCTCGTCCATCGAGAGCCTGCTGACATACTGAATTTCAGCATGGTATGGCAGCTGCACCATGGCAGACAGGGAGAGGCTTCAGAGGGTAACTAGGACAGCACAGAAGATCATTGGTTGCCCTCTCCCCTCCCTGATGGATATTTACACCTCCCGCTGCCTTAGCAGGGCAAAGAAGATCATCAAGGACAGCTCCCATCCTGCGTTTGGACTGTTCGACCTGCTGCCCTCTGGAAGGCGCTATAGGTGCATCAAATCCAGGACAAATGGACTCAGGAATAGTTGTTTTCCGAAAATTATAACTACTCTTAATTCAAATTCACACATGCACTGACTTCACAGCCCAACACCCGGACTTCCATCTGTATATATGTATATAGCGCCGCAGAATTGTGCACCTATCCCCCCCCCCCCCTTCTCCCTTCTGTTTTCGTTTTCTGTTTCTTGTTTTTTGTACTAAATTATATGTATGCACTGAGTACGAGCAGCTTTTAATTTCATTGTACATGTATAGTGACAATAAATGGCATATCTATATCTATATCTAAAATATCCATTGACATGGCCTGCACAGCCTTCTGTGGCAAAGATTAAAGAGTTAGTTAAGCAGTCTGCTGCTTCTTTATTAGATGCCTTGATTCTTATCATTCTTTACTTTGCCAGCTGCATTTGTTTAAAATCCTACAATTAGCCTAATAGTTTTCCTCTTAACGCATTTAAGTACTATCTCACTGAATCCAAAAGACATTTGATACTCAACTTGACAAGCATCGGTTTTATACGAGCAGTGTAAAATAATTCTAATTGGTTAAAATTGGCCAGATTATGACTGATTTGTTAATTTATGTTAAATGATTCTGGAGAATAACATGTAAGGGACTCAGATGTTCCACTGTTACATGAAGAACGGCAAAGACAATTGGCAGCTGAACACTTTTAGCAGTTAAAACAGCTGTAAAAATTCACAAGGCGGTACCCAGGGGAGGTTGCGAGCGATGATCACAGAGATCCTAAAGGAACAAATATAGAAACAAACCTCAATATTCCCAAGGGAACAGAAAATCTATTGCTCCTGTAATGCAAGCCTGAATTATTAATGCTGCCAATTCCACAGAGAGAAAAGAAACAAAGTTCTTAGCACGGAGGATAAATTAACACTGCAACTTCAAGTTGGAGCAGATCAATTCCCAAGAATTACAAGAGTTCTCAGGCTCCTGTTAATCAAATTAGCTTGGAGATGGAAAATGCTACATTGATCAACAATGATCATTATACAATGCAAAGCGCTTCTGAAATGTAACTAATTAAGTGCACGGTTATTACACTGCAACGTTCCTCTTAATCCAACCTTGGTGCAAGGTTATTCATTTGTTTAAAGAACTCTGAGGCACATCACATGTTCAATATTGATGGAGTATTTCTATTTCAGCACAGTTCAGCTGTTCTTTCAGCGAGGAATCCGAAAGTAAAAGCAGAAAGCTGTGGGAAATACTCGACAGGTCAGATGGGATTTGTGGAAGGGGTAGCAGAATTAACATTTCAGATCTAAGTCCATTCATTAGAAATAGGTAAAAGTGTTGTACAGATGTCATTTTTAAAAGGTAGACAAAAGTGCTGGAGAAACTCAGCGGATGCGGCAGCATCTATGGAGCGAAGGAAATAGGCAACGTTTCGGCACGAAACGTTGCCTATTTCCTTCGCTCCATAGATGCTGCCGCACCCGCTGAGTTTCTCCAGCACTTTTGTCCAAAGATCCTAGAGGAGCAAGATAGACCACTCCTCGAAAAACGCGTAGTATGACGTGTGTGATCGTCGACGCCATTTTTCGAGGCATTTATTGGGCTTCCCCCACACTGTCATGGCGCCCTTATCTAAATTTCATCTCACTGCTCTGCTATCAAGTATTCTAATCGTAAATCTAAACGACCCGACCTGTCATTCTTTAGGTTCCCCAATAAAAAAGAAAGGTGAGAAAATATTTTTATTATTTTCAGTCGATATTCTGTCGTGAAAATGTTATTTTCTGTTCTCCCATCAACGGCCATTGGGAAACTGGGTTTGTCGGTACATTAGAAAGTTATTAGACTTATTTTTAATAGTTCTTTACTCACCACAATAATAAAGACAATTTTAACACTTCTGTACGTTTTTGGTTTTGTTTTGTAAAGTGTCTCCACAATATGGCCCGCGGACACATTAGGTCCAGTGACCAGGAGATTTTTCGAGCTCAGATTCAAGTCCGAGAATGGGCGGCTGTTACCCATTATATTCCTCGAACATAGGGACATAGCAAACAACACTCACATACGTACAAGACATCACAAGCAAAGATCACAAGCCCGCCGTGAAGAAGGGTGCAATCAAATATTATATAACTCTGCTCTATCATCTTTGGGTGCAATGGTGGGTCGGGGGGTTCGGTGGCGGCGGCCGCAATCAAAGATACTAGTGGAGCTCTGCTCTATAATCTTTGGTCGGAATGGGACGGCTGCGCGTTATAATGTGCTATCGTTCCACTCTCCCTCTCCCCTTCCCCCCTTCACCCTCTCTCCCTGTCCCCCTTGTCCCTGTCCACCCTTCTCCCTCTCTCCCTTCTCCCTCTCTCCCCTTTTCCCCCTTCTCCCTCCCCTTCTCGCTCCCACCCTCCCCCCTTTCCCTCTCTCTCTCTAATTCTCTTGATCTCTATCCCCTCCTCTCGATCTCTCGCTCCCCTCTCTTCTCTCAATCTCTCTCTCTCTCTCTCTCCCCCTCTCTTCGCGATCTCCCTCCCTTCCCTCTCTCCCTCCCTTCCATCTCTCCCTCCCTTACCTCTTCGTGATAGTTGGCAGCTCTGCTATGCCTTGGGTCCAAAAGAGGATAGATAGAAAATACTTAATGGTCTTTGTAAGAAGATTTTAATAAGCTCTTCTACATTTAAGGTAAATTGACATATTAGAGGCAAAACGCATTTTCAATATACAGGTCTCTCCACACAACTGAAAACAATTGCATTTAAGTGATATATCATCCATTGTTCAGGCAAGTAGCACTAGGTTACAATACACTTCTTACATATTCCAGGAATTCATCTCATAAAAATGGGAGAGGCTTAAATGCATTGTAAAATCATAAATCCATGTTGACTTGGACTAATCCTTTTACTGCTATCCAAATGCCCCATTATTACATCTTTAATAATTGACTCCAGCATCTTTCACACCACCAAAGTCAGGCTAACTGGTCTGTAATTCCCCGTTTTCTCTCTCGCTCCTTTCTTGAAAAGTGGGATAGCATTAGCTATCCTCCAATCCACAGGAACTGATCGTAAATCTATTGATCGTTGGAAAATAATAGAAACATAGAAACATAGAAATTAGGTGCAGGAGTAGGCCATTCGGCCCTTCGAGCCTGCAACGCCATTCAATATGATCATGGCTGATCATCCAACTCAGTATCCCGTACCTGCCTTCTCTCCATACCCTCTGATCCCCTTAGCCACAAGGGCCACATCTAACTCCCTCTTAAATATAGCCAATGAACTGGCCTCGACTACCCTCTGTGGCAGAGAGTTCCAGAGATTCACCACTCTCTATGTGAAAAAGGTTCTTCTCATCTCGGTTTTAAAGGATTTCCCCCTTATCCTTAAGCTGTGTGACCCTTGTCCTGGACTTCCCCCAACATCGGGAGCAATCTTCCTGCATCTAGCCTGTCCAACCCCTTAAGAATTTTGTAAGTTTCTATAAGATCCCCTCTCAATCTCCTAAATTCTAGAGAGTATAAACCAAGTCTATCCAGTCTTTCTTCATAAGACAGTCCTGACATCCCAGGAATCAGTCTGGTGAACCTTCTCTGCACTCCCTCTGTGGCCATAATGTCCTTCCTCCGATGTGGAGACCAAAACGGTACACCAGACTCCAGGTGTGGTCTCACCAAGACCCTGTACAACTGCAGCAGAACCTCCCTGCTTCTATACTCAAATCCTTTCGCTATGAAAGCTAACATACCATTCGCTTTCTTCACTGCCTGCTGCACCTGCATGCCTACTTTCAATGCCTGGTGTACCATGACACCCAGGTCTCGCTGCATCTCCCCTTTTCCTAGTCGGCCACCATTTAGATAATAATCTGCTTTCCTGTTTTTGCCACCAAAATGGATAACCTCACATTTATCCACATTATACTGCATCTGCCAAACATTAGCCCACTCACCCAGCCTATCCAAGTCACCTTGCAGTCTCCTAGCATCCTCCTCACAGCTAACACTGCCCCCCAGCTTAGTGTCATCCGCAAACTTGGAGATATTGCCTTCAATTCCCTCATCCAGATCATTAATATATATTGTAAATAGCTTGGGTCCCAGTACTGAGCCTTGCGGTACCCCACTAGTCACTGCCTGCCTAATGAAGAACTCAACCATATTATGGTCACTCTTGCCCAAGGGGGCACGTACAACAAGATTGCTAACTAACCCGTCCTCATTACTCAATACCCAGTCTAAAATAGCCTGCTCTCTCGTTGGTTCCTCTACATGTTAATCATATGTATAAATATATATGTATGTGTATATATATGCATGTATGTGTATATATGCATGTATATGTATATGTGTGTATATATATGTATATATATATATGTTTATATATATGTATGCATATAAATGTATCCATATGTATGTGTGTATTTGTATGTGTGCATATGTATGTGTATACGTATGTATGTATGTGTATATATGTATGTGTGTATATATGTATGTGTATATATATATGTGTGTATAAATATATATATGCATATATATATTATTACTATATAATTATATATATAATTGCCTTTATGGTTTATGTATATCATCTTACAAGACAAATAAATTAATAGTGATTATTTAAATCAAAGTAGCTTCTGATCCATGAGAATAAACTTAACTATCTGTAACTTGCCTCTCACACACAGACACACATTCATATAAATATATATAATATGTATACGTTAAATTTAATTTTGTGCAGTGTGTGTTAAAGCAATACAATGCAAGGGAAACTACGCAAAGGAGGGGGCTGTTCCCGCTACAAGATACTCGAGGATCTTTGCTTTGGATCAAAGATTATAGCGGAGCTCTATAATCTTTGCTTTGGATCACAGCGGGTGGCATACCGGAAGTCGCATGTCGCCCTAAAAAATGGCGGCCGTGACGTTCCGTCACGTACTACACGCCAGCCCATTGAATTTCGAAGGAGTGGTCTATCTTGCTCCTCTAGGATCTTTGCTTTTGTCTACCTTCGATTTTCCAGCATCTGCAGTTCCTTCTTGGTCATTTTTAAAAATCTGGATCTCCCCTTCGCTATCTCAATGGACAGGGTAGACATAAACATTCTTTGCTGATTCCCTCAGCTATCTTCATGATACTTCGTCCCACCCTCTATGTACAAAGACTTCATTCCATTCCACAGTTCCTCCACCTCCAGTGCATTTGCTCTGGTGATGAGATTTTCCACGCAGGTGCCTCTGGCATGTCCTCCTGCTTCCCGCATCATGGATTTCATTCTACCAGAGCAGACAGGAGCCATTCCATACTATGAGCTGTTCTCACTCCTCCTCCTGGGCAGAGGAAGAATTGGATACCTGTGTTCTTCAGCTTCCTCCCAGCAGCCTGTGCATTCGATGAACCTTTCGTTGCAACTTATACAAGAATCCACATCTAGATAGATATTTAATTCCCTCACGTTACAGCGTTTCTCAGTAACGTTTCCCCTTCGGTAGCGTCCTGCCAGTCCCCACCAACCACTCCCCATCTCCTAATACAACGGCAGGAGATGCAACACATGTCCTTTCACCCTTTCCCTACTCATCTTCTAGGAACCCAAACAGTCCTTCTAGTTGAACGATCACCTGCATCTCCTCCAACCACATCTATTGCATCCGCTGCTCTAGATGTCAGCTGATCTATATCGGTGAGACCAAGCGTAGGCTTGGCGAGCGTTTCGCCGAACACCTCCGCTCGGTCCGCTCTAACCAACCTGACCTCTTGGTGGCTCAGCACTTCAACTCCCCCTCCCATTCCGTATCCGACCTCTCTGTCCTGGGCCTCCTCCATGGCCAGAGTGAGCAACACCGGAAATTGGAGGAACAGCACCTCATATTCCGCTTGGGGAGTTTGCATCCTGGTGGCATGAACATTGAATACGCACAATTCTGTTAACCCTTGCTGTCTCCTCCCCTTCCTACCTCAGCCCTCGGGCTCCTCCTCCTCCTTTTTCCTTTCTTCTCCCCACCTCCCCCCACCCCCTATCAGTCTGAAGAAGGGTTTCGGCCCGAAACATTGCCTATCTCCTTCGCTCCATAGATGCTGCTGCACCCGCTGAGTTTCTCCAGCATTTTTGTGTACCTTCTATGTGAAGCGCTGATTCCCTTGGACTTCCTCCAACCATTTGATGTTCACAATCTGGTATTCCTTACATTGGAGAACCCAAATGTAGATTAGTGGATCACTGCCCAGACCACCTATGGTCAGTACACAGGAACGCTCCTGAAGAGATTAAGAGATCAAGAGAGACCAAGAAACTCTCTTGAACTTACTTTTCTCTCTACTTTTCTCTCTTTAGTTTTCTTCCCATTCCCAATGACATATCCGTTCAGCAATGAAACAATGAGGTTCGACGCAAGCTTGGGGAACAACATCTTACTTGAGGAAGCTGAGGAAGTTGAAGCCCTCCAGACTCATTATTGAAGTCTCCAACTTGAGGAAACTTGCTTTTTCTGTCTGTATCAGATGGGCATCTCTGCCATCAGTAATTTATCATGATCATAATCATACTTTATTAGCCAAGTATGTTTCACAACATACGAGGAATTTAATTTCTGCTCAGTTTTTCTCTCTACATTGCCTGACTTACAAAGCAAATCTCACCGTCCTGCAATTGGCAATACATACACAGACAAAAAAACACAATTACCTTCTTATTGCCCCATTAAACCTAACTCACCTGGTGGTTTCCCTCTGTGTTACTGGTCCCTCCCACCACTTTCTCTGCAACTTCAAATTTCTCTTTTATGTCACAGTTCTGATGAAGGATTTCAGCCCTGAAGCATTAAATGGGAGTCAGTCTACCACACGACGGAAGGGGGAGGAATTGTACAGTTTGATAGCCACAGGGAAAAAGGATCTCCTGTGGCATTCTGTGCTGCATCTTGGTGGAATCAGTCTGTCCTGAAGGTGCTCCTCAGGTTGACTAGTGTGTCATGGAGGGGGTGAGCTGTATTGTCCAAGATGCTCTGCAGTTTGAGGAGCATCCTCCCCTCCAAGACCATCTCCAGTGAATCCAACTGCCCCCAGGACGGAGCCAGCCTGGACAAAGCTCAAATTCAAGGTGGACTGCAGGGATTCAGGCGGCAAAGGGTGCAAACTCAAGATCCTTGGTTGTGAATGAATTAATAATTTCCCTTAGGCATTGGGTCATGTAGGCAGTGCCTAGACGCCTTCATAGTTCAAGGTTCTTCACACTGGATGAAATCCTGACCCTACACACACTAGCACCCTCTGCTGGGCAGCATACGTAATAACTTCCACTGCTGCACCAGGAAGGGTGAGATCCAGTGGGATCTTTTAGCAAAGATTTCCTCAACCAAAAACATTAGATTGTCTTTAGGCAGGTGGAACGAAACGAGAAGTGCTCAGTTAATCTGTGCATATTAATTCCAAAGCAGGATTAATATTCATTCACGATCACTATAAATACGTCTTCTGCTATTTCTCCTGTTAATGCAAGGGTCAGGATGATTAGTGATGGAATGCCTCACAACTATTGATCCATTTCATGTCAAGACAATTTACTGCTAAACCACAGAACTGCGAGCAGTACATTTTCTTTGTTCAACATTTAACGAGCATTTTATATGAGTCATAACATAAAGACTCGGGGTTGAGTGCTGGAAAATGGGATTGGTATAATTATCTGCCTCCACAATTCCTCTGACTCTTGTGTTTCATATTGCAACCACTCCCTCAGTGAAAAAAACTATTCAAACCACTCTTCCACCCCCCCCCCCCCCCCCCCCCCTCCACCCTCCCCTCTATATCCCATGGCACTTGCCTTATATCTATGTCCTCTAAGCCCACCTTCGAGGAAGAGCTTCTCACTATCTATACTGCCTTTGCCCATCATCATCTTCTATACCTCTATCAGGTTCCCCCTCAGCCTTCTCTGCACCAAAAAAAACAAATCCAACCTATCCAGTGTTTAAGAAGGAACTGCAGATGCTGGAAAATCGAAGGTGGACAAAAATGCTGGAGAAAATCAGCGGGTGAGGCAGCATCTATGGAGCGCAGGAAATAGGTAACGTTTCGGGTCGAGACCCGAAACGTTGCCTATTTCCTTCGTTCCATAGCTGTGGCCTCACCTGCTGAGTTTCTCCAGCATTTTTGTCTACCTCCAACCTATCCAATCACTGCTCCTAGCTGAACTGATCTGTTCTAGGCAACATTCTTGTAAATATCCTCCGCACTTCTGCTGTGGCCCAACTAATGTTTCACACATTGGGCCCCAGCGTATGAAAGGGAACGGACAAGTCAGGGCCCTAGTATGTTAATGGAAGGGTAGGAATCAGTCAGGCATGTGCCATGAGTAATTACTCAGGGTAGGCAGTCAGTCGACTTTTTAAAAATCTTAAAAACTGCGCATGAGCAGATTGTTCTCCTCTCCAGTAGGCAGTCAGTCGACTTTTATATAATAATTTGTCTTCAAAAGCCTTATCTCTTAATAAAATATTTAAAAACATACCATAGCCTAAATAAATTTACTTACCACATTATTTGTACACGTACTACGTTCTTCTCTCTTTGTTTCTTAAGACAATAGAAACATAGAAACATAGAAAATAGGTGCAAGAGGAGGCCATTCAGCCCTTCAAGCCAGCACCGCCATTCATTGTGATCATGGCTGATCGTCCCCTATCAATAACCCGTGCCTGCCTTCTCCCCATATCCCTTAACTCCACTAGCCCCTAGAGCTCTGTCTAACTCTCTCTTAAATCCATCCAGTGATTTGGCCACCACTGCCCTCTGTGGCAGGGAATTCCATAAATTCACAACTCCCTGGGTGAAAAGGTTTTTTCTCACCTCAGTCATAAATGACCTCCCCTTTATTCTAAGACTGTGGCCCCTGGTTCTGGACTCGCCCAACATTGGGAACATTTTTCCTGCATCTAGCTTGTCCGGACCTTTTTGACAATCCACGTTTGAAAAACCCGGCAAGAAACTTGCGCTGTGCATGTGCGTTACATGCACGCAGTCCACGGTGCAAAGGCAGAATTTCAGCTGCCTTTATAGACCGTTGTCATTGAAGGATTGAAGCAGCATCGATGGCATGTAAGTTGCACATACTTTAGCGTGTTACATCTACGTGTTACATCTACGGGGGATGAAAGGCACAGGGGAATTATGCCTACCTAAGAAATCGATCTCTTTCTTAGGTAGGCATAATGCTCCCGTGCCTTTACTATTTATATTTAATAATTAGCATTTTATAATTTTAGTCAGGGAAAGCACTGACTACCTTGCCTACCCTGATGGCACGTTCCTGGAATCAGCATCTAATGAGCCAGGTGCCAAACTCTCATGATTTACAAACAAACAGAAAGCAGGTTATCAGAATTTTACTGCAGTCCTTATTCAATTTTCTATTCATGCTGCTACCCTAACGTTTATTCCATGTACTTCAGTATCAATGACAAGCTTACTATGTGCTACACCATCAAATGCCTTTTGGAAATCCATTTGTACATCAGCAGCATTTCCTTCATCCTCAGTTACTAAATTTAAAAAAATACGTTATTTAGATAGGATTTCCTTTTGCTGTTTTTTTTTCAAATTAAACTCTACTTGTCCAAATTACTGCTAATCCCGTCCTTGATTATTGTTTCCAGAATTTTTCTTTCCATTAAGGTTAAACTGCTCTGTAGTTACTGCAGTTAATCCTCCACCTTTTTAACTTTAATTGAAAACCTGGAAGCCAATTGTATTCTTTTCCCAAAATAAACAACTCTATCAATTTAATAGATTATAATATTGACACTGAGATGGAGCCACAATAGACTGCAGATGCTGGAATCTGGAGCAGGGGTAGAGTGGCTGCCTGACAGCGCCAGAGACCCGGGTTCGATCCTGACTACAGGTGCAGTCTGTGCGGAATGTTATACGTTCTCCCCGTGACCTATGTGGTCCCCCCCAGGATTTCCGCCCATGATTGGGCCTCACCCAGGCAGTGGAGGATGCATAGGACTGGTATATCCGTGTGGGAAAGGAAAGGGGAATTAAAATGGTTACCAGGGCGATCCAGATTGCATAGCAAGTAGAAGACACTGAGAAATTGTTGGCATTTACTATTTTATATACCACAACTTCACACCTACTTAAGGCATGACTCCAGTCTGCAAAGACTGGACCCTTTCCCACCCACCCCTCTCCAATCACCACTTAACACCCACTTACAGCCTGACTGCAAAAGACTAGGCCCTCGTCCACTACCCACCCCCTCCGTGCTGTCCGACATCAATCTGGCCACGTCTCCATCACCAACAATAGAAATTGAGGAGGTGGAGAGACAATAGACAATAGTTGCAGGAGTAGGCCATTCGGCCCTTCAAGCCAGCACCGCCATTCAATATGATCATGGCTATTGTCGTGGTTTTAAGACTCAAAGTTTGGATAAGATGACACAGACACGGAGAATTCTTCAAGAAGACGAAAATGCCTTTTCATTTGAAAACAAATTTGGCTTGGAACATTCAGAGGCACCATGGCCTGGTCCTCTCCAATTGTTCTCTGATTCATAAATTCAGACAGCGTTTTATCACAGTTTCAGCCTTATCTTCAGCTACTTGGCATGCATGCTTCTGTAACTTTAACTTTCACTGTCCTTGCCCTTTAACTTTAATCTCTGAGCCTACCATGGTGTTCTTAGCTAAAGGAAAATAATAAATAAGAAGCAACTTGTTTGTGTGCCTTGATGTCTGATCACAAAAAAAATAATGTTTTAAACATATTGGTAAAAGTAAGAAGTAACTTGTTTCTTCTATATAACTTCTATATAACTCCTATAACTTCTACACTATTCAGAAGACAGAGAAGCCGGAAATCTCCAGGACGGGACAATGTTTCCCCCACTACTCTCAAGTTCTGTGCTGAACAACTGGCACCGGTCTACACAGACATTTTCAACCAGTCCCTGCAAACCTGTACTGCCCCTGCCTGCTTCAAAGTCTCCACTATTGTCCCTGTACCCAAATACAAGGATTATTGGTCTTAATGACTACAGGCCTGTCGCACTGACATCTGTAGTCCTGAAGACCCTTAAAAAGCCTGTGCTGGCCAAGCTGAAAAATATCACCTGGACCCTCTGCAGTTTGCATACCGGTCCAATAGATCTGTGGATGACGCAGTCAACCTGGGCCTGCACTTCATCCTCCAGCACCTAGACTGCCAGGGGACCTATGCAAGGATTTTGTTTGTGGATTTTAACTCTGCATTCAACACCATTGTGCCAGAGCTACTACACTCCAAACTCTCCCAGTTGACTGTGCCTGAACCCCTCTGTCAGTGGATCATCAACTTCCTGACAGACAGGAAGCAGCATGTGAGGCTGGGAAAGCACATCTCGGACCCGCTGACCCTCAGCAAAGGAGCACCGCAAGGCTGCGTACTTTCCCCTCTCCTCTACTCTCTCTACACCAATGACTGCACCTACACATACTCCTGTCAAGCTTCTCAAGTTTGCAGATGACACAACCCTGATTGGACTGGTCCAGGATGGGGAGGTAACTGCCTACAAACAGGAAGTGTCACAGCTGGCTTCCTGGTGCCATCACAACAACCTGGAGCTCAATGCTCTTAGGACAGTGGAATTGATTGTAGACTTTAGGAGAGCTCCCCCTCTCCTCCCCCACTCACCATCAACAACACCACAGTCATATCTGTCCAATTTTTTTAGTTTCTGGGAACCATCATCTCCAAGCGTCATCGACTTCACAGTCAAAAAGGAACAACCGAGGATGTACTTCCTGCGGCAGATGAGGAAGCACAATCTGCCACAGGCAATGATGGTCCAATTCTATACGGCCATCGTAGCGTCTGTCCTCACCTTCTCCATCATGGTCTGGTTTGGCTCAGCCACCAAGCACGACACCTGGAGGCTGCAGTGAATCGTCCGATCAGCTGAGAAGGTTATTGGCTGCAACGTTCCCTCCATTGATGAACTGTACACTGCAAGAGCCAGGATCATCTCTGACCCCTCTCACCCTGGCCACAAACTCTTTGAACCACTTCCCTCCGGACTGTCAAAGCTGCCACAGCCAGACATAAAAACGTTTTTTTCCACGAGTAGTAGCTCTACTCAATAACCAAAAAATCGGTTGCCTCCTTTTGCTCTGGTATTTCATTTAATTCACATGTTTAATCAATAATGTTTTATTAGTAATGTTTAATGTTTTATGTGTCATTCATAATTCACTGTATGTCATGTTGTCACTTGCGAGCGGAGCACCAAGGCAAATTCCTTGTATGTGAACATACTTGTAGCAATGTTACAAAATTTTGAGATTTAAAAAATCAAGTCTGCAATTTATCCCATCAGATAAAGCATAAAAATAAGTTTAATTTGACACCTAATTCACTTTCATATCTTCAGTATTAAAAAAGTTATGGCCATTTTCATACTCGGAAATTAGCATCTTCTTCCCTATTGCTTTTTCATTGACTTAACACAAAAGCTGTGATCGAGAAGTCAAAAGCCCATAACTTTCTTAAACATTAAGAGAACTGAAAGAAATTTTCAGTTATTATAGATTGAAGCATTCTGAAACAAATACGAAACAACCTTACTTAGATGACTTGAAATTAAAGCATATAATTAGTTAGTTACCTAATTGTAGCTAATTACAAAATTCAATTACTAGATCTAAACATCTATCCATTTCTTAAGAATAGATTAACATTTTTAAATAGCCTAAGTGTCCAAATAACATTCACACAAGAATTCACAATATAACATAATTTTTAAATCTCATTGTCATGGGTTTATAGGCCAAATGGAAGGAATTTAATGTTTAATACCTGTAAATTAATGGCCTTTTAAATCAGCTTGCAAGTGGGATTTTCTGGAATGCGATCAATTGGAATGTTGCGGTTGCTGTGGATTTAAACCCGTATCGGCAGCAAAAACACTGCCGGTTTGTTCAGGGGAAAAAAATCACCGTTTCGCAACTTGAAATGTGAATTAAATGCATCTTAAGAAACACTTTTATACATAAAAATAAACTACTTTCTTTTACCTGTCCCCTACGTAAAACCCGGCCCCGTTGTCGGCGTTGGCGGCTTCAGATGCTGATTTTAAAATCACTCCAGCGATTAACTTGTCGGGCAAATTTTTTTTTAAAACACACAGAACGGCCGTCGGAACGATTCTTCAGCAAAAACTTGCACTCCAACAAAATATAATCCAGGACCAGGTCGGAGAAAACCGCGTTTTAACCCCACCCCCTCAAACGCGCCAAAATCGTGCACACGGCCAGTGGCTGAATTGCAACACCGCTGAAGGTAACTATTGTAACATACCTAATACTTGGCCAATAAACTTATTCATTCATTCATCCATATGTTAGTTAACTCGAATTTATAATCAAATGCCTTCAAGAGATCTGATGAATAGGTTTCAGAGCAATTTCTTTAGCAAACATGCCTTAGGTTCAAAACAGCTGCGAATGTGTGTTTATGTTTTTGATGAAAAGGGGAATGGTGGCAACTGTGAATATTAAGCAACTCTACAGAGGGACAGGGGAGTATTATTAGAAAATTGCTCTGCATCTCATTAATCATCAGGTGCAAAGAATAACCAGCAATATATTAGGTGCAAAGTGCCCTTCGGTCTACTTGTACACAGAAAATGTCAGATACGGAAACATGGGCAGGGAAACATGGCATTTTTGTAATCAGTGTTAAAAAAATTGCTTGATAGCAATGCAAAGAACATTTAAGATCCACTCTAGTAAATCCCCACGTCAAGACGCAGATTGCCCGGAAAAGGAAACAGCTCACGGTGCTCTGCAGTTCACAAATAAAAACACATGGTTGGGGTCAGGAAGATTTGCAAGATTGTTTAAGAAGGAACTGCAGATGCTGGAGAATCGAAGGTTACACAAAAAAGCTGGAGAAACTCAGCAGGTGCAGCAGCATCTATGGAGCGAAGGAAATAGGCAACGTTTCGGGCCGAAACCCTTCTTCAGACTGATCGGGGGTGGGGGTGGGCGAGGACAAGAAAGGAAAAAGGAGGAGGAGCCCGAAGGCTGGGGGATGGGAGGAGACAGCAGGGGGACTGAGGAAGGGGAGGAGACAGCAAGGACTAACAAAATTGGGAGAATTCGATGTTCATGCCCCCGGGATGCAGACTCCCCAAACGGAATATGAGGTGCTGTTCCTCCAATTTCCGGTGCTGCTCGCTGTGGCCATGGAGGAGACCCAGGACAGAGAGGTCGGAGACGGAGTGGGAGGGGGAGTTGAAGTGCTGAGCCACCGGGAGGTCAGCTTGGTTATTGCGGACTGAGCGGAGGTGTTCGGCGAAACCATCGCCCAACCTCCGCTTGGTCTCACCGATATAGATCTGCTGACATTAGATTTGCAAGATTAGTGGAGTATCAGCACATTCCCTGTGTAACATGCCTCTTTACTGCAGTGTCTGCAAGAACAATACAATCCATTACTCAAAACAATGCAGGGTAACTGAATGCTAAGGCATCAACAATGCTGGTTAAAGAAACAGGCAGATGAGAATGCTTCCTTTCTACTACCTTCCTCAAAGTCATTCACAGACTGTGTGTTATTTTCATATTTCAGAGCATTATTGACAAGGTCTGCATTTGTTGTCTAATTATGTTTAGGAATCTGCTGGCGACCCCTGGAGTAGTTCTGATGAAGGTTCTGCCACAGTGCAGTGGGGAAGTAGGTCCCAAGAATTAGATCCAGCAATGATGAAGACACGATGAAGAATCTTGACCCGGTATGTCGACTGTGTAGGGAGGAACTACAGATGCTGGTTTTAGATAAACATAAAATGCTGGAGTAACTCAGCGGGCCAGACAGCATCTCTGAGTAGAAGGAATGGGTGACGTTTTGGGTCGAGACCCTTCTTCAGACTGAGGGAAGAGGGAGACACAGAGATAAGGAAGTGTAAGGTGTGAAAACGAGACATCAAAGGGAACAAAGCTCAAGGAAAAACGAATGGATCATTGCCAACCAGTGGAAGCTGACAACGCAGCATACAAAGATAAAAATTTAATCAGGACAGTCAGACTGGTCGGAAAACTAGGATGGGGGAGGGATGGAGCGAGTATGATTTCACATATCTTCCCGTTATTCCCAGTGTAGATGAAGGGACTTGACTCGAAATGTTGATTGTCCATTTCCCTACACAGATTAACGATGATGTTGCCAGGACTAGAGGGTCTGAGCAATATGGAGAGATTGAGCAGGCTAGGACTCTAATTCTTAGAGCGCAGGAGGATGAGGGGTGATCTTATAGAGGTGCACAAAATCATGAGAGAATTAGATCGGGTAAACGCATAGAATCTCTTGCCCAGAGTAGGGGAATCGAGAACCAGAGGACATAGGTTTAAGGTGAGGAGGGAAAGATTTAATAGAAACCTGAGGGGTAACTTTTTTACACAAAGGGTGGTGGGTGCATGGAAAGAGCTGCCAAAGGAGATAGTTGAGGCAGGAACTATCGTGACGTTTAAGAAATATTTAGAGATGTTTGTATAGGATAGCTTTAGAGGGATATTGGGTAAATGCAGGCAGGTGGGACTAGCGTAGGTGGGGCATGTTGGTCAGTTGGGACATAGGGTCTGTTTTCCACACTATATGACTATGAGATGCTGCCTGCCAACTGAGTTCCCCTTTTTTGCTGCTGATTCCATCATCTGTAGCCTCTTATGCCTCCGGCAATGTTGAAAGCGAGGTGAAACAATGTCCAAGTGAGGATGATGCGCGAGTTGGCACGGAATGTGGTCCTGTACGTATGAAATCTTTTGTCCATCTTCAAGCTAGAGGTTGCTGATTTTGGAGTAGCTTGGGGAAGTAACAGTTCGCAGATGATGCACAGGCAATCACTGTACATTGCAGGTGGGGGGAATGAATGATTTGGAGGGTCAAAGGCGCACCAATGAAGCAGACTCCTGGATGGTGTTGAATCTGCACTCAACCAAGAAAGTGGAAAGCCTATCATTATTACCCTCCTGATCTTTGTTTGTAAATGGCGAAAGGACCTTGAAGCATCAGGAGCTGAGGTACTTTAGTTTAAAGATACAGCGCGGAAAACGGGCCCTTCGGCCCAACGGGTCCACGCCAACCAGCGATCCCCGCACATTAACACTGTCCTGCACCCACCAGGGACAATTTTTACATTCACCAAGCCAATTAACCTAAAACCTGTTCGTCTTTCGAGTGTGGGAGGAAACCGAAGATCTCGGAGAAAACCCACGCAGGTCACGGGGAGGACGTACAAACTCCGTACAGACAGCGCCTGGAGTCAGGATCGAGCCTGGGTCTCCGGCGCTGCATTCGCTGTAAGGCAGCAACTCTACCACTGCATCACCGTGACCGCCCATAGACATCCAGCCTCTGACCTTTCCAAACAGCATCCATGCTGTCGGTCCAATTGAGTTTCTGGTCTTCCCATCAATGATTCCCTCTTCATTGTTGGACACAAAATGCTGGAATTGCTCAGCGGGTCAGACAACATCCCTGGAGGGCATGAATAGGTGATGTTTCAGGTCGGAACTCTTCTTCAGAGTCTGAGGAAGGATACTGACCTGAAACGTCACCTCTCTATGTTCTCCAGGGATGCTGCCTGGCCTGCTGAGTTACTCCAGCATTACATGTCCATCTTTTGTATAAAACAGCATCTGCAGTTCCTTGATATTATGTTCCTCGTCATTGGACTCTCTTCACTTTTTATATCTCTGGCAGAAGGGGTGACGAGGTCTCAGCAGAAAGGTCCAGTCATGAATTTACAGCTGTGAGCAATTTTGGGCACCATATCTGAGGAAGGATGTGCTGGCTCTGGAGATGGTCCAGA
This sequence comes from Leucoraja erinaceus, assembly GCF_028641065.1. Taxonomy (NCBI): domain Eukaryota; kingdom Metazoa; phylum Chordata; class Chondrichthyes; order Rajiformes; family Rajidae; genus Leucoraja; species Leucoraja erinaceus. The sequence continues at coordinate 31,795,160 of NC_073396.1, forward strand.
GGAGATTTACAAGAATGATACCAGGATACACACATGATGAGTGTTTGACGGCACTGGGCCTGTACTCCAAACTTACTATCTAAATGGCTCCAAGTTGGGAAAGGGGGAAGTACAATGGGATCTGGGGGTCCTTGTTCATCAGTCTATGAAAGTAAGCATGCAGGTACAGCAGGCAGTGAAGAAAGCCAATGGCATAATTGGCCTTTATAACAAGAGGAGTCAAGTATAGGAGCAAAGAGGTCCTTCTGAAGTTGTACAGAGCCCCAGTGAGACCACACCTGGAGTATTGTGTGCAGTTTTGGTCCCCTAATTTGAGAAAGGACATTCTTGCTATTGAGGGAGTGCAGCGTAGGTTTACAAGGTTAATTCCCGGGATGGCGGGACTGTCATATGCTGCGAGAATGGAGCGGCTGGGCTTGTACACTCTGGAATTTAGAAGAATGAGAGGGGATCTTATTGAAACATATTGTTAAGGGTTTGGACACGCTAGAGGTAGGAAACATGTTCCTGATGTTGGGGGAGTCCAGAACCAGGGGCCACAGTTTAAGAATACGGGGTAAGCCATTTAGAACAGAGACAAGGAAACACTTTTTCTCACAGAGAGTTGTGAGTCTGTGGAATTCTCTGCCTCAGAGGGCGGTGGAGGCCGGTTCTCTGGATACTTTCAAGAGGGAGCTAGATAGGGCTCTTAAAGATAGCGGAGTCAGGGGATATGGGGAGAAGGCAGGAACGGGGTACTGATTCGGGATGATCAGCCATGATCCCATTGAATGGCGGTGCTGGCTCGAAGGGCCGAATGGCCTACTCCTGCACCTATTGTCTATTGTCTATTATTTACTCGCTGGGGTTTAGAAAAATGAGGGGGGGACCTCATTGAAACCTATTGAATAGTGAGAGGCTTTGATAGAGTGGATGTGGATAGAATGTTTCCACTAGTGGAAGAGTCTAGGACTAGGTCATAGCCTCAGAATTAAAGGACATTCCTTTAGGAAGGAGATGTGGAGGAATTCCTTTTATCAGAGGGTGGTAAATCTATGGAATTCATTGCCACAGAAGGCTGTGGAGACCAAGTCAATGAATAGTTTTTAGGCATAGATAGATAGATTCTTGATTAGTATAGGTGTCAGGGGTTATGGGGAGAAGGCAGGAGAATGGGGTTAGGAGGTAGAGATAGATCGGCCATGATTGAATGGTGGTGGACTTGATGGGTCGAATGACCTAATTTTGTTCCTATCATTATGACCTTATGACTTTATGATAACTAGCAAAATAGCGAGCAGTTGCAATCTGAACTGAATTACATATTTAAAAAAATTACGGTAACAGAATATAATCTAGCTTTGATAGAGTTCAAAGTAAGTCATACATTTGTTTATCAGTAACCACAAAGAATATTATATTTCTTTAAAATGACCGAGAAATGCTATTACTTAGCATAGCACTTTTATGTGCTTTGTCATGAAATATTTAGCAAAACAAAGACCGGACATTTTGCGCATCAGATACTTGCTTTCATTATTTTGAACCATGTTCACACAGAAGGCGCTGAGCACTCACCTTGATCGTTAAAGCAGATGTGAACCAGAGGGATGGGATCTGCTGCAGTGTTGAGCATTATTCATTCATTTAATGAATAGGAACTCCCATTCCTAATTGTGGATGGGAAGCTGGAGATGCGTCATGTTCTTACACAGCTGCTTTCCATCTGGTAATGCTACACCCACAGATAGAACATAGAAAGGTACAGCACAGGAACAGGCCCTTCGGCCCACAATGTCTGTGCTGAACATAATGCCAAGATAAACTAATCTCATCTGCCTGAATATGATCCCTATCTCTCCATCCCCATCCCATTCCCATCTATGTGCCTATTTAAAAGCCTCTTAAATGCCACTATCATATCTGCCTACCATCCCTGGCAGTGCATTCTAGGCACCCACCACACTCAGTGTACAGAACTTACCCTGCACATCTCCTTTAAATTTTGCTCCACTCATCTTAAAGATATGCTCCTTAGTCTTTGACATTTCCCTCTTAGGAAAAGGGATCTGACTGTCTACCTTATCTATGCCTTTTACAATTTTATTGTACATACTTCTATCGGGTCTCCCTTCAGCCTCAGAGAAAACATTCTAAGCCTGGTCTCCATACAGCTAATACCATCTAATCTAAGCGTCATTCTGTGGCTTCCCCAAACCCCCTCATCCTTCCTGTAATGAGGCGACCAGAACTGCATGCAATGCTCCAAATGCAGCCTAACCAAAGACATATAAAGATATGTTATGACTTCCTGGCTCGTATATTCAATGCCCCAAGCATACCACTATCTTTACCACTATCTACTTGTGTTGCCTTCTGTACATTAATGCTGCTAAGGGTCTTGTCATTAACTGCATACTTTACCCTTATGTTCAATCTCCCAAAGTGCAACAACTCACACTTGCGTGCTATCCAGTCAGCAGAAAGATGATACATGATTGCTATCGAGCCATTTACAGTGTATGATATACATGTATAGATACATGACATCTGCCTTCCATCTAGTTTTCACACACACTATGATCTTTTCCTCACCACCTTCCCTATCTTCTCATCACCTTGCCCCAATCATATCCATCTCTAAATGCACCCCCTAATCAGGTTTCTTACATAATCACTCCAGAATCTTCATTTTGTCCATTCTGAAGGGATAAAGGCAGTTGTGCAGGTTTACTACTATTGCTTTGGGTAGCCTCACATAATACTTGTGGTGTCCCACTCATAAAGCCATTTAACTTGCATTTCATTTCGAAGTCACATGAGTGACTACGTGAAGAGCCCGCCAGTCCACATGCATGTCAATTACGTCGACACATGGGGCGCGAGTCGGAGCAGTTCGAAGCTGCTCTGGCAGGTAAGTCATTTTACTTTCAGCAGGCCGCTGCGACAGCGGGCCCGGAGTAGCTGATGGAGACGGCCAGTCTTGGGCCGCCGTGGAGGCTCCATTAGGAGCTAGATTCAATTTGCAGCTGCCGCCGTTGGAACTCCGAACAGGAGCAAGAGGCCAAATTTGAGGCCGCCAAGGAAGCTCCATAGGAGCTTGGTTTCGTTATTGCCTGCCGGCTTTAGTGCTCCATACGGGAGCAGGCGGCTGGATTTTAGGTCACCATGGAAACTCCATTAGGAGTGGGGCTGCCAGCGTGACTAGGTTTCGATCGCTGCTAACATAACAGCAGACGGTGTCAGCCGCTGCCAGGGCAGCGAACGCTAGGTAAGCTCAGTTGCCATAGCGCCTATAATAACATTTAAACATAGATGCTGCTGAGGCAGCATACGCTGTAGACCAGCATATAGTGTGTGCTTTATTTGTAGGGGCATTTCAATATACTGCAGATAGTTCTTTAATTTGTCAAAATCTGAAGAACTGGTTAAGGTAGTTATAAATAGAGCTGGCAGTTTTAATAGCGGTCACGTTTGTGACTATCACAGCAGATAGGGCATTTATTATCATACACCATATGGTGTAGTAAAATGTGGAGCAATACCTAGTGCAAGGTTGCGTCATGATAATTTCCGCTCAGTAGAGGGACTGTTGGAGATCTTTTTTAATGGACCCCAACCATGTCGATATCGACAAAGCAGCCGAATCTTTGATCCAATGGGGATATGCTTCTGTTTAAATCATATGAACTGTGTTGCGTATACCAGAGGCATTACAGATGCCTGTGACAACACCTGGCAGGGTTGCAGTATTTCTCCCACTCTGTCTAGCGGACTATCGGGAAGAGGTGACTCCAATTATAATGCCGGCTCATCTGAGTCATATGGGGGCCAGAGGCCTGAGGAAACAACACCTGGTACAGGGTTGCACTCTATTTCCTCCCTGAAATACTCTGTTGAGGCTCCAGAAGGGAGCAAGGACTCGGAGTCACTAGCAGGTGCAACCTGTCTGGTAAGTATAATAAATAATGATGATTTATACCGACAGAGCACCGATCTGTACAGCTAGTCCCGATTCGGCTCCTAGAGGGAGCAGCATGGTAACCCCGAGTCGGGGCAAAGTCAAAGCCAAGTCTGTGGGACAAGTCCTGTTGGACAATTTGGGTCAAGGGGATTCTGTCCCCACATCTATGGCAGAAACATCTGATGAATCAGATGGTGGCACGAAAAATGCTCCGTGTTACGGAGGCATGTTCATGCAGTTCGAATCATATGCCTGAGGCAACTCCTGGTACAGGGTTGCAATATTCCTCCCACTCGAATAAAAGGAGTGTTGGAGATGCTGCCAAATAATATGCTTCATGTTACGGAGGCATGCACAGGCAGTTCAAGTCATATGCCTGTAGCAACTCCTGGTTCAGGGTTGCTATATTCCCCCCACTTGGAATACTATTGGAGATGGTGTCACAAAAAATATGCTCCGTGTTACGGAGGCATGCACAGGCAGTTCGAGTCAAACGCATGTGGCAACGCCTGGTTCGGGGTGCACTATTTTCTCCCACTCTAAGGGAGTGTCAGAGATCAGTATGAAGCTGACTCTGAACATGACTCCGAACATGACTATGTGCCTGAATCCCATGCTTTAATGCATGATGTACGAGAGTCGCATAAGGAAGAGCTGCCTGCTCTTGCCTCTAAATTTGCTAATCCCCTGGGGACGGGGACGGACAAGCCACTACAAGAGGAGTTGGCCAGTGGCATCAGCTATCTATCATCACACCAGCTGAAGAAATGACAAGCATGACAGACAGGGTCTGCAAATGGAACTTCGCTGAAGCTCCAGCAAGCAAATTGACCTGGGTTCAGAGATGCTGGCAGGTAAGGTCTCTTTATTAACCTCCATAAAACTCTGAAATGGAGCAGTCTGTCGGCCCAGGTTTGGGTTTACTGGCAGCATGGGTTGTCTAGTATTTTTTCACTGTCTCTGGGATAGATCAGGTTGATGCAGAGACATTGGCAGGGTGCCTTGCATAGTAACCTCTGTAAGTTCCAAGTAGGAACAGCTTGGTTACTCTGGTTCAGGGTAGACCATCATGGAACTGGCTGGCCATATGGGTCATATTGACCAGGGAAGCACTGCCTCATCATCATTGAGGTTATCAGGTTGCTCAGTAGAATGAAGTAGTTGAAGTCTTCCTCAACACATGTTTTGATTTCTCCTCAGTTAGTAGAGTTGCCGGTTCATTGGAATCATCATTCCCATCCTCTCTGGGATAGGTAGCTACCAGCAGGAACCTGGTCTGGCATATAATATTTTTTATCTGACCTGCAGGTTCATGTTGTGAATCAACAATGTATTTATAATAATATGTAGGCTCCCAACACCAGTATTGCTGATTGAGTGGCGGGTCGAATAGATTGTGCACTCTGGCGACTCAGACAAGTGGTTTCAGTCAGAAGACTGCGTGGCAATTCCTGATTCAGGCTTGCATTATACTAAATTCCACTCTGAGGAAGAACGCTGAGTATTCGTGGTGACTCTTATAGTCAAGAGTTGACAGGGAACTCGTATTCCTACATCAAAGGGAGACTGTGTTTTCAGCTCTAGTCATAAGGTTCTGATTATATGTTATCAGCAAAATGTATGAATAACTAGATAATGCATCTTCCACGGCAAGAGAAGCCAAAACATTTCCGTCCGTATGATCGATAGAAGAACGGGGTTCCAAGTGGAATCAGTGACATCTCATCCGAGGATGAGTGGGATGGCCAAGGATAAGAGGGGTATATTTCTGATACTTCTCAAGATCACAGAAACATGGAGCATGCCGAATTAGGTTAGCATTTGGCTAATCTGATCATGTGTTTAGTTACCCAGTTTAAGATGGATGATTGGCTTTCAGCAATTTAACTGATTCAGCACTGGCATCTGTTTGGATAACTAGCGTAGGGTTAGTGATGATAATAGGGCTGAAACTATGCCAAACGTTTTCTGCCCACCACTGTAGTTCTGATATTGCTTCAGTGGGTAACTTCATGACACGATCATAATGACCTGCATGTCGTTTTAGTGCCTGTACCTTTGATCTTTGTAAGTTTTGATAGTGCAAAGGTCCGAATTGCGTAGCTGGAAATGCTGCTACCATTTTTCCAATTACTCTTGCTACTTGTCGAATAGTTGGTCTTTGTTGACCATTAGATTGTTCCATGATTGTGCCAATGCAACTGTTTTGGCTCTTGGCAAAGTTACAGTCGTATGGACTGAATTAATTGTGAAGCCCAAGTAGTCCATAGTTGTGGATGGCTTCAACTTAGATTTATCTGGATGTAAGAGAAATCCCAAGGTTTTGAACAACTGTTTGGTAGCTGATACAGCTGACATAGTCAATTCCATGGTTTTGCCTACTATTAAGATATCATCAAGATATGCCATGACAATATGTTTTTGTCTTCTTAATATTGCCAAGGCTGGTTTTAGTATCTTGGTGAATAATCTTGGGGCTGATGTTAAGCCACTGGGTAACGCTTTAAACTGCCATCATTGCCCCACCCAGGTAAACTTCAGGTATTTGCGATGATCCTTGTGAATAGGTACTGAATAGTAAGCATCTTTAAGATCAATGCTTGCCATGTAGTATCCTTTGGAAATTAGTTGTTTGGCAGTAACAAACGTTTCCATTTTGAAATGTATATACTTAACAAACATATTTAGTGATGTTAAGTCAATGATGATGCGACATCCACCATCTTAATTGGTTTTAGTGAATATGTTTGATACAAATTCCAAGCGTTCATGTTTTGTTTTTTCAATGATACCCTTTGTAATTAGTCTCATCAGTTCAACGTCCCTCTCGTTTTTCTTTCCCTGAGAGGAAAAATACCCTTTGGGGTAAATGTTGAACTGGTGGCAATTTATGAATTATGAATTGTATTTTGTATCCACTAGTGCCATTGAGTATATACTGATCACTCGTGATAGACTCCCATGCTGCTTTAAACTGGTGTAATCTCCCCCCTGTTAGTATTAAGCCCCTTCTTTCTATATGCTGGTAGGAACCAGACCCACCTACCTCCATGGTTATGGGTATTTCCTCTGGTTATCGCCGGTCCCACGAGGCTTGCGTGTTGTCTGATGTGGCGTTGATGTTGGGGGGTGGCGCATTTTCCATGGGGTCCGCTCTGGGCCCTGGTCTAAAAAAGACTTACGGTGATAGAATGCGGACTCCGAGCTTTCACCAATCCTATATGGTGGACGTCGACTGGTGGACGCGACTGGGTGCTGCCACTTGGTGTTTATTGCTCTAGGTTTGCTCATCCCATGCCCTGCATTCATGAGACCGTGAGTTTTTGAGGCCTCGGCCATATCCTTCATTCGCTTAGGGAGGTCATTGCCAAAGAGCAGTATGTCTGGCTCAGAGGCTGGGGTTTTGCACAACTCCGCAAATTTAGGATTGAGGGCAGGTTTTATTATTTCTTTACGCAGGTTGTTAATCTCAAATTGCGTATTGCACAACAGCGCGAGAGTATCCTGTTGAGTGGTGGTCATCTCGGTGTTGTCCACGGAACGAGCAAACAAAGTGATGGCCGACGTCAGGAGCCTGAGGATCCGCTGCAGTTTTAGCTCGTGGTGTCGGATGTTTGTCCCAACGTGCCCCCAGATTTGGCTGTTTACAGCTGGCACTTTGAGGGACTCACAGTTCTCCGGCGCTGTATATGTTTCTAAAGCATCATTGACCACCTGCTCCTGTAGAGCCCTGTTGGGGAGGTGGGGAGGTGGTTGATGCTGGCCGCTAGTTTGGCTTCTAACGGTCTTCCTGCACGTGGGGTTGGCACGTAGCGGTCCACTACACCAAGCAGCTCTTCCTGTCCCTGCACCCCTTGCATACTCCCGAGATCTTCAGCCATCGTCCCCTCTTCTTGACCAGCCCAGTCCTGGTCACCAAAGCTATCCTCTGGTAAGGAGGAAGCAATGGACAGTGCACAAGGCACTGTGGAGGGAGTGCCTGACCTCCCTCTGCGAGATCTCCCCTCCTGGGGGCGCACCTCGCTGGAGCACCTGCTCCAAGAGCCGCTCCATGCGGCTCAGGCGGCTGTCTCTCCCCCGCTGGGGTGGAGAGACGTCCCCGTCCGACTTGTCGGAAACCACCGGCTGGACGCTTTTCGTGGTAGCTTTCCCTCCAGCCCGCTGCTCAGGCGCTAGCGGGGCTGGGCTCGGCACGGTGTCGGGGATAGCGGAGCGCTCGGTTAGCGTTCCTACCGCCTGTTGCTGCCCCCCCCTGATGGAACGCTCCTCTGGTGGAGTCGAACGGGGGACAGATTTCTTTGAGAGCCTTGTCTTTGGTGTACTCATTTCTGAAAGAGAAATCAGACGGCTCTTCTTTGGTAAATAAAGCCGACCTCAGTTCACTTACCTGACAGTCCGTCTTTTAAATTGCAGCGGGAGCGCCTGACTCCCGCTGTCCCGCTGTAGCCACTTGTTGCACTGCTGACCAGTCACCCATGTGACTCCGAAGTAAAATTAGCCTAAGGGAGCATTAATCTTGTTAATATAAATTGTTATTGTTTGAATTTGATTCGTGTCTGAATACGATAACATACTTCCTCCCTTGGATGACTTCGGCAGTGAGTGAAGCATGGACTGGTTCCATGGCATGAAATCACAGATCTTTAAAATCTTCACGTAGTCTCTCACGTGACCGAAGTAAAATAGTAAGATTAAATGAGAACTTACCAGTTTGAAGTTTGATCTTTATTTTATGAGGAGTTACGTTGAGGGAATACGTGCCCTCCACGCCCACCCTCTATTATAAAGGTCAACTGGTATCCTAGTTCTTCTTATCTTACTATGTTCATTTCACTTACTATTACTGTGATTTCACACCACTGTTTTGAAGAATGTCGCGCTTGCGTGCTGGCGGGGTTCTTCATGTAATCCCTCAACGTAACTCCTCATAAAATAAAGATCAAACGTCAAACTGGTAAGCTCGTTTAATCTTACTATTTTAATGCATATTACAACTGCTAAACCAATACCTCTTTAATATCCATCTTTCTGAGTGTATGTAATTAAAATAAATGCAGAACTAGATGTTGCTATAGGTTTAGTAATAACCTTTAATGGTTAGAATGTACATTACATTATACGCAAATTGAAGACGGTTTCAATCCAATTTCCGAAGGTCTACAGCATGAATATCTCTCTAGTTTGGTAAATACTTCATATGTCTCAGCGTGCCAGGGAGATGTAACATGTATAATATTGTGAAATAAAGCATGTTTATCTAAGGCTGCAATTGAGACATTCTTGAGGGAAATGTAGTTGAAACCTTACTTTTCATCTAAATGTGCTAGATCTGATTTAGAAGTGCACAATGACTCCAGGCATTTAATGTTTCTCAGTGCACCCAATGAATTCTGATCAATGTAAATGAATGAAACAGCTCATTTCCAACAAGCAAATCTCTCCAGACTGACAAAACCCTTGCTTTTCATTTTAAATGTTAATGCTGATTTTGTTTAGATCAGCCAAGAATCGCAAATGTGCTGAGGCAACTGTTTAAAAAAGCAAACTCCTAACCACAAAAATGAACTTTAGTATTGTTCTATATATCAAGGTATCGGATTTGTTTATTTGCCGATGTTCTGACTATACTGGTGGGAAGGGGGAAAAAAGAGTCAAAATCACAGATGGTTTACTGGAAAATAATGGCTAGTTATACTAGAAGATTGCAACAATGCTGAATTCAATACATCCAAGATATCCTCATTCTTTGGGGAACCCTCCCTCATCATAGATAAGGTCCTCACTCGCATCTCCTCGATACTCCGCAGCTCCCCCTCCCCCTAGTCGCAATAGAGACAGAGTCCCCCTAGTCCTTACCTTCCACCCCATCAGCCGTCGCATACAACACATAATCCTACAAAATCTCCGCCACCTCTAACGGGATCCCACCACCAGCCCCATTTTCCCATCTCCATCCCTTCCCTCCTTCCACAGAGACCGTTCCCTCCACAACTCCCTGGTTAACTCATCCCTTCCCACCCAAACCACCCCCTCCCCAGGTACCTTCCATTGCAAGCGCAGAAGATGCAACACCTGTTGCTATACCTCCTCCCTCGTCTCTGTCCAGGGACCCCGACAGTCCTTTCAGGTTAGGCAGATGTTCACTTGCACCTCCTCCAACCTCATCTACTGTGTCTGTTGTTCAAGATGTGGACTCTTATACATCGGCGAGACCAAACGCAGACTGGGGGATCGTTTCGCGGAACACCTTCGCTCAGCCCGTGTGAACCAACCTGATCTCCCGGTTGCTGGACACTTTAATTCTCATTCCCATTCCCACACAGACCTTTCTGTCCTCGATCTCCTCCATTGTCAGAGTGAGGCTAAACGCAAATTGGAGGAACAGCATCTCATATTTCACTTAGGCAGCTTACAGCCCAGTGTTATGAACATTGATTTCTCTCACTTCAGGTAGCCCTGGCATTCCCTCTCTCTCTATTCCTCCTCCACCCAAGTCGCACTAGCTTCTTATTTTCACCCTACAAACAGCTACCAACGGCCTGTTTCCTTTATCATCGTTACTTTTTTGCATATCTTTCAATCGTTGTTCTTTATCTCTCTACATCACTGTCTATATCTCTCGTTTCCCGTATCCCTAACCAGTCTGAAGAAGGGTCTCGACCTGAAGCGTCACCCATTCCTTCTCTCCAGAGATGCGGCAAAAAGCTGAGTCACTCCAGCTTTTTGTGTCTATCTTCAGTTTAAACCAGCATTTGCAGTTCCTTCTTACATAGAAGTCAATATGGAGTCCAGCAGATTGTAGCATGATTGAATTCAATATGGAGTCCGGAAGACTGCAACATAACTGGACAGAATATGAAGTGTTATTTTGTTGAGCCTCATTGTTACAGTGCAGGAGACCACAAACAGAAAGATCAGAGTGGGAGTGGGATGGGAAATTGCAGGCAACCAGAAGCTCAGGGTCACTCCTGTGGATTGAACATAGGTTCTCCACAAAGCAATCATCAAACCTACATTTAATTTCTCCAGTGTCGAGGAGAGCACACTACACACACTGAATGCAGTACACAAACTGGAAGTAGCACAACCAAATCAGTGATTCACCTGCAAAGTCTGTTTGGGTCCTTGGATGGTGGGAAGGGAAAAGATGAAAGGACAGGTGTGGCGTCTCCTTTAGTTGCATGTCTACTCTCTAGTTTTACTTCAGAGTCACGTGAGTGACTACGTGAAGAAGCCCGCCAGGACGCATGCGTGTCATTACGCTACACGCATTGTGAAACATCAGATGCGGTGGAAAGACTTTCCCCCGCAGCGGCAGTTTAAAAGCCGCTAATAGCAGGTAAGCGTTTACTCTGCGGTCTTTTTTGTTCCCATTTCCCGCTACAGGTAGGAATGGACAAAACAAAGAAGACGAGGGCTGCGACAAAGCTGGGGAGGGAGGACCGCGGAGCAGCGGGCAGCCAGCAGCAGCAGCCGACGGCACTTGGATCACCCGTAGTGGGATCAGCTGTGCCAGATGTCGCCTCCGCACCGGCTAAATCCATGCAGCCGGGCGGCAAGGCTAGACACAAAATGAACAAGGTCGTGGACTCAGAGTAGTCCAACTTTGAACCACCGCGGGCGGCCAGCGACCAAAAGCGCTGGAGCCGAATGGAGCGGTGTATGGAGCATTTGCTCCAACGTGACAGGCTCCGGGAGATGGAGTCGGGTCACTGTGGGCCCTATGATAAACCCACAGCAGTACCTTTTCAAGGGCTGCACAGTGCTTCCACCTCATCGGAGGGAAGCACTGCGGGTCAGTTCTGGGCTGACCTGGAAGAGGGGTCCGCAGAAGAAAAGATAAGTGTGCATGGGTTGCAGGAAGAGAACCTACTGGACATGGTGTCCAATTTTATACAGCAGGATCAGACTGGTAAAAATCTGGAGCCAAAGCTTGCTGCCAGCATAGACTACATGTCTCTAAACCAGCTACAAGAGCAGGCTGTACTGGACACCACAGCGAGACACCAGGCACCGGGCAATTGCATATCTCTAAACGTTCCAATAGTAAACAACTGCATATGGAAACACATTGGAACAGGAGTCAGGAGCATGGATGTAAAATTGCAAAAAGTACTGAAATTACTGACCGCAGGGATAACAGCATTTGCCCGTACAGTGGACGAAAAGGACATGTCCCAGGACCAACAAGATGCACTGGCACTATTCTGTAATACCCAGTATGAGATAAACAACATCAGGAAAAGTGCCATACAACCTACACTGAACCCAAAATTCGCAGGACTGTGCAAACCCGGGACCTCAAAACCACCTATACTCTTGTTTGGAGGCAACCTGTCGAAACAAGTAAAATAACTCGATGAGGAAGCCAAAACCCTGTGACTAATAAAAGGAACACCAACGCAAACCCACTACAGCCAAAGACAGCACCCCTACGCACCCACCAGTAGAACTGGTGAAAGCTCGAAGGCACGGTATTCCAAACATGAGTCTTTTTTAGGCCATGGCCCAGGCCGGCCTTCTTGGAAGATGCGGGGACCTCCAACGCCAACCAAACAGAAAAACCAGACACCAGCGCAACAACAACAATGAAGGAACTACAAAAAGAAGTAAACCTGCCACTGGTAACAATGGAGGTAGGTGGGTCTGGTTCCCTAAAAAATATGGAGAGCATGGAGGTTGGGGGGAGATTACACTACTTTCTGAATGCATGGAGCATGTTAACAACTGATACTTACATTTTAAGCAGTATCCAGGTATATACAATAGAGTTTATACACCAGTATAGCCCTCCAGTATAGTTTATACACCAGTATAGCCCTCCAGTTCAACATATACCAAACCGAGTGTTCGTACTCTCTGATAAAGAAAAATCAGAGGCACAAGCAGAACTGGAGCGGCTTTACAAAAAAGGTGTAATTGAGGAAACACAACACGAATCATTAGAATTCGTGTCTAATATATTTACCAAAATCAAAAAAGATGGTGGTTGTCTGATCATCATCGATCTGACAAAATTCAATACATTTGTACAATATATTCACTTTAAAATGGAAACCTTTGTTACTGCTAAACAATTAATTTCCAAAGGTTACTTCATGGCAAGCATCGATTTAAAAGATGCTTACTATACAGTGCCTATACGAGGTGACCACAGATGTTACTTAAAATTCAACTGGATGGGAAAACATTGGCAGTATAAAGCACTGCCAAACGGTCTATCATCAGCCCCCAGGCTGTTCACAAAAATGTTAAAACCAGCCCTAGCGTTTCTACGGAAACGTAAACACATGGTTATGGCATATTTAGATGACATACTCATTGTGGGCAAAACTTTGGAATTGGCCATACAAACAGTAACAACCACAAAACAATTACTTGAAAAACTGGGATTTATCATCCATCCACTTAAATCTAAACTAACGCCTTCCAATACTATGGACTATTTGGGGTTCACCATTGACTCAATTCACATGTCGGTGACACTACCTAAGGAGAAGGCTAGAGATTTAATAGAGGCTTGCAATAACCTCATTGACATCAGGAAACCATCCATCAGATTGGTAGCAAAAGTAATTGGTAAAATGGTGGCTGCTTTTCCAGCCACACAATTTGGACCTCTACATTACCAAAACTTACAGAGAGCAAAAATACAAGCGCTCAAAATTAATGGAGGTCACTTTGATAGACCTATGAAACTACCAATCCAAGCCAAAATGGAACTAATTTGGTGGATAGATAACATCTGGCTTTGTTCCAACCCAATCATTGTCAGTAACCCTTCTATGGTACTACAAACTGATGCCAGTGCACTTGGGTGGGGAGCCACCAATACCATCACCAGCTGTGGAGGTAGATGGACTGCACAGGAGGCATCTTTTTTACTCACATTTGGCATAAACTACTTGGAAATGTTGGGTGCATTCCATGGCCTAAAGTCATATTGTACTGGGTCATATCACCAGCATGTCAGATTACAAATAGACAATACCACCGTGGTAGCATACATTAACCACATGGGTGGAAACAAATCGATATCATGTGACAATCTGGCTAATTCAATTTGACAATGGTGTATCCAGAGAGATATTTGGATATCAGCCACTTACCTACCAGGAAGACTAAATTTAGTGGCAGACACCAGGTCACGCAAATTTAATGAAAACACTAAATGGATGTTGAACAAAAAAGTATTTGCTGATATTACAGCAAAATATGGAACACCAGATATCGATCTATTCGCATCCAGACTAAACCATCAGATACCAAATTATGTTTCATGGGAACCAGACCCTGGGACAGCAGCGACAGATGCATTTTCGCTGCATTGGGGGAAATTGTTCATTTACGCATTCCCTCCTTTCTGCGTCATCAGTCGGGTATTAAGGAAAATACAACAAGACTCTGCGTCTGGTATTTTGGTAGTATCCGATTGGCCTCCTCAACCATGGTTCCCAGTGGTACAAAACATGGCATTAGAACCATGTATTACTATCCCACATAGACCAGACTTATTGCTACATCCCGTAACAAGGGATAGCCACCCATGCCATAAATACTTGAACTTATTGATTTGTAGAGTTTGAAAACACCACTGCTACAACTGGGACTAATGGACCGAACAGCGAACATGATCTCGGCGGCCCAAAGGCAGTCAACTAAAAAACAGTATCTGGTCTATATCAGGAAGTGGGAAATGTACTGCCACAAAAACAACATCACCAGCAGGAACATGAACATCCCGTCTGTTCTGGAATATCTGGCAGGCCTCCACTATGATGAGGGGCTCAGTTACAGTGCCATCAACAGCGCCAGAAGTGCCTTATCGACTTACCTATGGCAAGGGACAGAGCGTTATTCTGTAGGGACACACCCACTGGTAACAAAGCTCATGAGGGGAATCTGTAATACAAATCCCCCAAAAGCCAGGTACTCCCAAATTTGGGATGTAAGCATTGTCCTGAAGATGCTAAGAAATTGGTCTCCAGCATCAGCTCTGTCACTACACAGACTGACTTTAAAAACAATCATGCTAATGGCATTGGTCACGGCACAGAGGGTACAGTCACTGCATAAACTTAGACTGGACAACATGACTTCCACACCTGATAATATTACGTTCCATATCTATGAACTAGTAAAGCAGAACAGACAGGGATCAGCAGGACTTAATATACAATTTAGGTCATACCCTACAGTTGACCGTCTCTGTATAGTCAGACACCTGTCATTATACATAGAGAAAACAAAAAACCTAAGAGGCAATGAGAAGGGACTCTTGGTCAGCCACAAGCAACCACACAAAAGAGTGACGGTCCAGACCATCTCTAGATGGCTGAAACAGGTGCTTACACAGGCTGGGGTGGATACTAACAATTTTAAATCTCATTCCACCAGGGCTGCAGCTACATCGGCAGCAATACAATTGGATGTACCTTTAGACCAAGTCCTCGAAGCAGCAGGATGGTCCGGGGAAAGAACATTCCAATTATTTTATAATAAGCCAGTAATGAAACCTGGAACGTTTGCAGAAAAAATTGTTCTGCAAATTAATTCAAACCCAAAAAAGGGTTATAATTTGAGTTAATAAACTTCATGATTTCAATTTCGAACTCATGTCCAAATTACATTAACACAATTCCTCCCACAGCCAAGGCAGACGTGAAACATGGACTCGTTTCCACGGCATGAAATCACAGAGCTTTAAAATCTTCACATAGTCACTCACGTGACTCCGAAGTAAAATAGTAAGATTAAATGAGAACTTACCAGTTTGAAGTTTGATCTGTATTTTATGAGGAGTTACGATGAGGGATTACGTGCCCTCCGCTCCCACCCTGATCATACACTTAACTGGAATCTCTTCTCTAATCTTACTATGTTTAGTCATTACAGTTATCTGTGATTTCACACCGCTGCTTTGAAGAATGACACGCATGCGTCCTGGCGGGCTTCTTCACGTAATCCCTCTTCGTAACTCCTCATAAAATACAGATCAAACTTCAAACTGGTAAGTTCTCGTTTAATCTTACTATTTATGCAGTTGTGATATATAAATTGAGTTTGAATATGCATATCTTGTGAAGTAATTCCGCAGCCTGACAGATGTATGGAGGATGATTGCTTTGCAAGTGCAAGTGAATGTCCCATTCATTTCATATGGGACAGTTTAGTAGCTATATATTCCCCTTCTACTGCACCACTCTGTCTAATTTATCAAGCTGTACAGTTACGACGGAGAAACAGCCAGAGTTTTTGCTCTTCAATAGTGATAAATTTAAATCAATATCACTAGAAAACTGGAGTCTGAATACAGGAGAATAGTTTTGTAACCTAACTGCTTGTTTTCAATAATATGAATTTAACCATTTGGATTCTTCACACTGAATGTTATTGCTTTGTTTTTGTGCAATTGGCCCTATGGTGCATTGCCTTAGGGGATCATTGGTCATTCACTTGTCTACTCGCCCATAGAAATTTAAGATCAGCATCCAACAGACAAGAGAGTCAGAAATGTCTGCATCATTAATAGTGATAATCACATGTAAGACATCAGCCACGGTTGTTTGCATCTCTGCACTTTTGGTATCAATAACTCAAAAAAATATGTAAAGCTGAGTATAAATGATAGCCAATATTCCTCGATGAGTTCAGTACCAGTCACCAAAGATTAATTCTGCCCCCTTAATTTTTAATGATATGTTATGGAAAGACATTTCAGAGATAATGTTGTAACAGTATCTGAATTACAACTGGAATTTGCACTCATACATCATTTTTGTAATGAAATATTCCATGGTGCTTCAACAGGGTGTTATTAAACAAAATTTGACAATGGGCTATTGATGGTAATGTCAGAGTAAATTAACAACAAATCGTGTGATTCAGTCAGTTTTCAAAAGTCTGAAATAGCCAATTCAGCCGTACTTAAAAGGACCATTGCAGGATTGTACCAAACAGAGAGGAAAAAAAACTGATGGAAAGAGACACTGTGGAACATTTCCAGGGATCACAATGTAATTACAGGTCACGATGGGCACTGCTTGCATCCCGTCTTCCTGACCATTCTCCTTGAGATTTGACCAAGTCCTCTTTGGTTGAGACTTCCAAAGATTCACCACCCTCTGGATGAAGGGATTTCCCCCATTTCAGACGTAAATGCTGTTCCCTTATTTTGAAACTGTGACCCTTGGTTCACAACTTCCTAGATAGAGGAAGCATTATCTCCACACCTCAAGCCCCCTAAGAGCATGATATGATTCCATGAGATCATCTCTCATTTTTCTAAATTCAAGGGAGTGCTGGCCCGATTCTGCGTCATCTCCCCTCTAATGACTAACATTGTAGGAATCAATCTGATGAACCTTTGCTGCACTCCCACTACCACAAGTATATATTTCTTAACGTAAGGAAACTACAACTGCACACAATATTCCAGATGTAGTCTAACCAAGACCCTATATAATAGGAACACAACTAGATGTTTTTGTTCAAATCCTTTTGCAGTAAAGACCAGCAAACCTTTTGCCTTACTAAATGCCACAAGTTAAATGTCAGTGACTCATGTACAAGGTCACTCAAGCCCTCTGAACAACAACACCCTTTAATCTTCAGTAGTAAAATATACTCCACTTTGTCTGAAGAAGGGTCTTGATCCAAAAAGTCGGCCATTCCTTCTCTCCGGAGATGCTGCCTCACCCGCTGAGTTACTCCGGCATTTTGTGTCTACCTCCACTTTTCTATCTTTTGTTTCCCACTGTGTGAAATGAGCTTCTTCAATGCCATTCCATTATGATAAACAGACCAAGAAAGCCGGAAAAGATCAGGAAAAACGTGTTTGCCACCCTGGGAATAAAACTCAGGAGAGAGGTGAAATTGCTTGCCAATATGACATGGCCATTTTACATAATTTCATAGTTATAGAAACATAGAAACATAGAAAATAGGTGCTGGAGGAAGCCAATCGGCCCTTCGAGCCTGCACCGCCATTCAATATGATCATGGCTGATCATCCAACTCAGTATCCCATCCCTGCCTTATCTCCATACCCCCTGATCCCTTTAGCCACAAGGGCCATATCTAACTCCCTCTTAAATATAGCCAATGAACTGGCCTCAACTACCTTCTGTGGCAGAGAATTTCACAAATTCACCACTCTCTGTGTAAAAAATGATTTTCTCATCTCGGTCCTAAAAGACTTCCCTCTTATCCTTAAACTGTGAGCCCTTGTTCTGGACTTGGTGCTGGACCGTAAAAAAGGGAGTTTGTGGAATGCCTCCAAGATGGATTCTTAGAGCAGATTGTACTGGAGCTTACCAGGGAGAAGGCAATTCTGGATTTAGTGTGTAATGAACCGGATTTGATAAGGGAAAGGAGCCATTAGGAGGTAGTGACTACAATATGATAAGTTTTAATCTACAATTTGAGAGGGAGAAGGGTAAATCGGAGGTGTCAGCATTACAGTTGAGTAAAGGGGACTATGGAGCCATGATGGAGGAGCTGGCTAAAGTTGACTGAAAAGAGACCCTGGCAGGGATGACAGTGGAACAACAATGGCAGGTAGTTCTGGGAATAATACAGAAGGTGCAGGATCAGTTCATTCCAAAGAGGAAGAAATATTCTATGGGGAGTAAGAGGTGTCTGTGGCTGACAAGGGAAGTCAAGGACTGTTCAAAAATTAAACAGTACAAGTAGAACATAACAAATATGAGTGGTTAGACAGAGGATTGGGAAAATTTTATAGAGCAACAGAAGATAACTAAAAATGTAATACGTGGAGAAAAGATGAGGTACGAAGGTAAGCTAGCCAAGAATATAAAGGAGGAGAGTAAAAGCTTCTTTAGGTATCTGAAGAGGAAAAAAATAGTTGACAAATATGAGTCCCTTGAAAACGGAAACAGGTGAATTTAATTATGGGGAACAAATAAATGGAAGATGCGTTGAAGAGGTACTTTGGATCTGTCTTCACTAAGGAATCTCCCAGATTTACTAGTGGCCAGAGGACCTAGCGTGATGGAGGAACAGAAGGAAATTCAAATTAGCCAGGAAATGATGTTGGGTAGACTGATGGGACTGAAGGCTGATAAATCCCCAGGGTCTGATGTTCTGCATCCCAGGGTACTTAAGGAGGTGGTTCCAGAAATCGTGGACACATTGGTGATCATTTTCCAATGTTCCATAGATTCAGGATCAGTTCCTGTGGATTGGAGGGTAGCTATTACACTATAAGAATGGAGGGAGAGAGAAAACAGGGAATTATAGATCAGTTAGCCTGACATCGGTGGTGGGGAAGATGCTGGAGTCAATTTTAAAAGATGAAATGGCGGCACATTTGGATAGCCAGTAACAGGATCGATCCGAGTCAGCATGGATTTATGAAGGGGAAATCATGCTTGACTAATCTTCTGGAATTTTATGAGGATTCTAACTAGCAAAATGGACAAGGGAGAGCCAGTGGGTGTAGTGTACATGGACTTTCAATAAGCCTTTGATAAGGTCTCACATAGGAGATTAGTGGGAAAAATTAGGGCACATGGTATTGGGGGTAGGGTACTGACGTGGACAGAAAATTGGTTGGCAGACAGGAAACAAAGAGTATGGATTAACGGGTCCCTTTCAGAATGGCAGGCAGTGACTAGTGGGGTACCGCAAGATTCGATGCTGGGACCGCAACTATTTACAATATACATTAATGATTTAGATGAAGGGATTAAAAGTAGCATTAGCAAATTTGCAGGTGACACAAAGTTGGGTGGCAGTGTGAGCTGCGAGGAGGATGCTATGAGGATGCTGGGTGACTTGGACGAGAAGGGTGAGATGCATGGCAGATGCAGTTTAATGTGGATAAATGTGAGGTTATCCACTTTAGTGGCAAAAACAGGAAGGCAGATTATTATCTGAATGGTGTCGTTAGGAAAAGGGAAGTACAATGAGATCTGGGTATCCTTGTTCATCAGTCATTGAAAGTAAGCATGCAGGTACACCAGGCAGTGAAGACAATTAATGGCATGTTGGCCTTCATAACAAGAGGAGTTGAGTATAGGAGTAAAGAGGTCCTTCTTCAGTTACATAGGGTCCTAGTGAGACCACCCCTGAAGTATTGTGTGCAATTTTGGTCTCCAAATTTGAGGATGGACATTCGTGCTATTGAGGGAATGCCGCATAGGTTCACAAGGTTAATAGCCAGAATGGAGCGACTCGGCTTGTATATACTGGAATTTGGAAGGATGAGAGGGGTTCTTATTGAAACAGTTAGATTATTAAGGGATTGGACACGCTAGAGGCAGGAAACATGTTCCCGATGTTGGGGGAGTGCAGAACCAGGGGCCACAGTTGAAAAATAAGGGGTAGGCCATTTAGAACGGTGATGAGGAAAATCTTTTCCCCCCAGAAACTTGCGAGTCTATGGAATTCTCTGTCTCAGAAGGCAATGGAGGCCGATTCTCTGGATGCTTTCAAGAGACAGTTAGATAGAGCTCTTAAAGATAGCGGAGTCAAGGGATATGGGGAGAAGGCAGGAACGGGGTACTGATTGTGGATGATCAGCCATGATCACATTGAATGGCGGTGCTGGCTCGATGGGCCAAATGGCCTACTCCTGCACCTATTGTCTGTTGTTTATTGTCTATAGTCTAAAATCCATACGGTCATCGGGAGAATGTACAAACTCCGTTCAGACAGCACTCGTAATCAGGACCGACCCTGAGTCTCTGGTGCTGCAGGTGCTGTAAGGCAGCACCACCGTGCTGCCCTCTGATGCATCTTGGCTGTAATGCAATACTATCGATGATGTACACTGCAATGACTTGTCTTGTTGCTCTGGCTGCACCACACAATTCCATAGCTTACACTGCTTAGAAAGACAAGAAAATGTAGCAAAGCCTGAGAACGAGTGATGCACAGTCCGAATTTGGAAATATTTTCTTCCTACATTCCTGGGTTTTAATCCATGAACTCACGTTTCAGTAGCACAGTGGGAGACCTTTATCAGAAAGATTGTAGTAACTCAGAATGGGCCACATGTTCCTTTCATAGGGACAAGTAGGGGTAAGCAAAAACGTTGGTCTTCATTGCGATGTCTACATCCCGTAAATTATTATTTTTTTAAACCGAAGATCGACACAAAATGCTGGAATAACTCTTCATCTCTGGGGAGGAGGAATGGATGACGTTTTGGGTTGAGTCCCTTCTTCAGACTGAAGATTAAAAAAAACTGAAACTAGAGTAAAACATTTTAATAATTCCCATAAAATGCCCCAAATCTCTCAGCATATATTCCCTGCAGCCTAGCAGAAGACCCCAGAGAAACTATCTGGATAGCTATATTAGTCAATTACTTCCCATCCCCAGGATCCTATCGATCTCCTTCCAAGCATTATGAAATTCAAATTTATATTGCTTTCTGTCATATATATCTGCCTGGGCCAAACACCACCTCCCAATTCACATCCAACAAACTAATTGACATTAACCTCTTAATGATTGAACATACTCGAAGCAAATAGTTTTTGATACGTAATGAAAAGGATGTTGTATGCACAGGTGTATTAAAGTTATATTGCAATGTCTTCTGGATTGCTTACAACGCTGAATCTAGATACAACTATTGAGGACAGTGTATTTATATGCAAGGTTTAATTTGCACTGTACTACTAGCATCTATATATGTTGAAATATGGTGAGATAATATGAATTTTCAACTCTTCCATATTTCGTGCGTTCCATTTACATTGCAGATTATATTTGAAAATAAACATAGCACTAAACCGGGTCTGATTTTAAAATGATCAACGTTCGATCATAGACACCAAATGGTGGATAAACAAATTACTGTTACTTGATCCTGTAAATAACTGGCATCTATTCACATTTTGGGAAATGGGAGATATGCCACGCACGAATATGAAAGTGAGAGTTAAGTGTAACAGCGCATATCAAAGATTGGCAGCCAAGCTTCAATCTCTGAGATCTTGGTGATGAATCCTGGTGTTAATGATTTTGGCGTGCATTATGTTCGAGTGAGAAATGAGTTTATTCAGCTTCCTGTTGGGTAAAAATAATGTATTCCATCAAATGCCTAATGTTTATTTTGTCGGTATCATCTATCATGAAAAGAGTCCAGGGTGGGAGGAGGGTGTCCCCCTCCCATTGGAATATGCTTTAAATTGGACTGGAGCATTTTTGAAAGGGGGGAGGCTGTGCGATCACTGATCACTGGCCTTGGGGATACCCGGTGAGGGAGTGGAGCAACCAAGTGGGGAGAGGGTGTGGAAGAAGGGTGTGTCCCCCACCCAGGGTAGGAACCTTTTGAAATTTGATGTATTAAAATCATGTTTTAGTGCCCTGTAGAAGTATGATTTCAATGTTTTTGTATGAAGTATTTTTAAAAGGTAACTTTTTAAGAGGTAACTTTATCCACACAAAGGGTGATGGGTGTATGGAACAAGCTGCCAGAGGAGGTAGTTGAGGCAGGGACCATCCCAACATTTAAGAAAAAGTTAGACTGATACATGGATAGGACAGGTTTGGAGGTATGGACCAAAAGCAGGTGGCGTAGCTGGGACATGTTGGCGGGTGTGGGCAAGTTGCACCGAAGGGCCTGTTTTCACACTGTATCACTCTATGACTACATTATACCTCCACCATGCATGAATGCTTCAAAATCAAGTGATCGAGTTTTATTGCCATATACTCAAGCATAGAAACATAGAAAATAGGTGCAGGAATAGGCCATCGGCCCTTCGAGCCAGCACTGCCATTCAATATGATCATGGCTATTCATCTAAAATCAGTACCTCTTTCCTGTTTTTTCCCCATATCCCTTGATGTTGTTAACCCCAAGAACTAAATCTCTCTCTCTTGAAAACATCCAGTGAATTGGCCTGCACTGCCTTCTGTGGCAGAGAATTCCACAGATTCACAACTCTCTGCATGAAGAAAGTTTGTCCTCATCTCAGTCCTAACTGGCCCCCCCCTTTATTCTTAAACTGTGACCCATGGTTCTGAACACCCCCAACATCGGGAACATTTTTCCTGCAGTTACAGTAAGTGAAAATCTAGCAGGCAAGCAGGATGCTTTCTCCAACCACCCCCATTTGAAGTCCACTATCTTCCACCGTTTCTACCCAGTGCTTGGTACTTACTTCCAGCAGCCACTGGTTGTCCTCCAGGATGCTCCTCTCAACCCCCCTCTCTCTCTCGCCCTCCATCTCTCCCCACCATCTCTCTTTCCCCTCTCTCTCTTCTCT